>NW_015506354.1:160594-178406 GCF_001515645.1 Sinocyclocheilus grahami | reverse complement strand
CACACACACACTCACTCACAGACACACACACACACACACTGTCACACACATACACCGCAGTGGCACAAAAACTTGAGTGTCTCTCCTCCGGACCTGAAACTCAATCCACACTGCGACTCGAACCGACAAGGAGAAAATAATATCTCTTATTTTTGGTTTGTAATGTGATCAAGCCGTGTTCTTGACAGGTGGATGTGAAGACAGAAACAGAATAGTTTTTACATTCCTTAAATTCTAAAAATGTGCATGTAGAATTTTAAATCTATGTTAGTTTTGTCCTATACGCAAATAATAAATAGTATGTTGCATAGAGAAAATAAAGTTTATTTTTAACACCATATGTATATATGAAATGATATTCTTGATAAAAAGGAAATTTTATGTATAAAAGTAGATTTTAATATATCATGCCAGTATTTTAAATTGGCTTATATTTATAAATTCCTTCAATTTTGCATAAAGAAAATTAAGAAAAATAAATACTACAAATGAAAAATATATATTCTTTATATTTATTTTATATATTGTAGTTTTTGCTTTAAAAAAATATTATGACTGTACAGAGTAGTTTAACAGAATATAAAAATATATATTTTTACACACACGCATACATATATATATATATATATATATATATATATATATATATTATAAATGAAATAATATTCTTGACAAAAAAGGGACATTTTATGTATAATGTTGATGTTAATTTTTAATGTTGAAAAATAAAAACTACAAATAAAAATATATATTCTTTATTTATATGCATTTTATATATTGTAAATTAAATTTTTTGCTTTAAAAAATATTATGACATGAGAAATACAGAGTAGTTTAACAGAGCTTCAGACACGGGTCACGACGAGGCGTTCCCCATAGCGACCCCTAGAGGACGCAGTTCGAAGTTCCCATGAAAGGGAACCCCTTCTAATGCACAACATGGGTCTAAAATTACCCATATACATTTCCTATGTTATTTCATACTTCGCTGGGCTCTTTTTATTTTTTATTATCTTTTAAAATCAGTTTATTTCAGCATTTCAGACCCTGGTCTATAAATTCCTTGATCCATGAATATTCAAAACTTATTTTTACAATGACTACAGATTAATATATGTATATATATGTATATATATATATATATATATATATTTATTATTATTTTATTTTTTTACATATTAATACAATATCTTGTTTAAAAAAAGATGTCTGGACGGAGTCATTTTCATGATTTAGCACAGTAATGGCTAATAATAATCATAATAGAAAATAGCAAACTCAAAATGTAAGCATCCAGACATTGTCATGAAAATAATGTAGCAATACAAACAAAAAGGCTTAATTACTTTCAAGTGTAAAACGGAATGAAATGTAACACATTTAGTGTTTTTCTGTGAGGTTCTCGTTTGTGTCTGATTTCTCACGATGCCGTCAGCGGCTGCAGTGACATCAGCAGCTCTGAGTAAAGCAGTCTGTCATCGTCCGTCTGCATTATCTGCTTCCACACACTCGATCGTCAACTATGAGGAAGTCCTTAAACACTGGACACTCCTCTGCGAGGCTGCTCGTGACTATCTAGTGTGGACTGTCTGGTTCACACCTATGGCAGCACTACTCTGTCTTTGCAGTGTTATTGTTTTTTTAATTTCTTTTATGCCAAAAATCATTAGGATATTAAGTAAAGATCATGTTCCATGAAGATATTTAGTAAATCTCCTACTGTAAATATATCAAAACTTAATGTTTGATTAGTAATATGCATTGCTAAGAACTTCATTTGAACAACTTTAAAGATGATTTTCTCAATATTTAGATTTTTGCACCCTCAGATTCCAGATTTTCAAATAGTTGTATCTCAGCCAAATATTGTCCGATCATAACAAGCTTATTTATTCAGGTTTCAGATGATGTATAAATCTCAATTTCACAATCGTCTCTTATGACTGGTTTTGTGCTCCAGGGTCACATATTTATATTAAATTAAATTATTTTTTTTATTTTATTTTTAAAATATGTTATATAGTTTTTTTTATACATTTTTATTTTAGATTGTTATTTTAGTACATTCAGTTAAACCAGAAATGTTGGCAACTAAATAAAATTTAAAAAAAATAGTTTAAAGTTTAATATATTATTTAATTTCAATTAAAGTATTTTATTTCAACTATTGAAAATGTTTTTTTATGGTATTAGTTTTAGTTTACTATAATAACCCTGCTCTGTTGAATCACTTATATTTTCATTCTAATTTTATTTGCAGGCTATTTTGCATCCTCATAGTGGCCGAACCTCTGCGCACCCTTGTGCAATGTCATACTTTACTACTTTTAAGTCCTTGAAGCGCACTTCTGTGTGATTTGAGATGAGATATTTAGTCCTAAAGGGCAGCGATTGATTAATGAATGCTGTGGGAATATCTTTTGCGTTTATGGGTCGTTTACCCGGACGTCCGTACAGTCGCTCTATGCGGCTTGCGTGTTTTATTATGCATGTTGAATGAAGGACAAACAGAAAGTGTGAGCGGAAACTGAGCTGGCCATGTGACAGATGAACCCGCTTGACTAGACAGGATTTCAGTAGCGAGATCAGGACTGGGAAAATTTAATGCTGTAAAACAATAGAACATGAAGTTTTGCATGCAATGTCATTTACAGTCAGAGTCTGATGTGGCTTAGTGTTTATTACTTTTAAATGACTGTTTAATGCTGCTCAGAGGTGATACGAATGCATTTGCGCGGCAAATATAACTGTGTGCTTTGATACGAGGGGCTGAGGTGGATCAGAGCAGGCATAAGTCCGTCTGGCTTTTATGCAGCATTGCGTCTTCACACAGAATGTTGAGCAGGCACAGAGCAGCATTAACTAGCTGTTAATACCTCACTAATGGCAAACTTACACTGCAAAGGTGGCACAGAAGCGCCTCTGAAGTGGCATTTAGGGGTCTTTACAGCAAGTGTTTGCTGCGCAGATGAGGTACGAGTGCATAACGTATGCTTTTATGCTGAGGTGGATCAGAGCAGGCTTAATTTAGTCTGGCTTTTATGCTGCTTTGTCTTTGCACTGAATTTTGAGAAGACAAAGAACAGCATTAAGTCGATTAAGACAAAACTAGCTGTTAATACCTCACCAATGCAAAGTTTACACTGCAAAGGTGGCACAGAAGTGCCTCTAAAGTTGAATTTAGGTGTCTTTACAGCAAGTGTTTGGGTCAGAACAGGCTCCGTTTAGTCTGACTTTTATGCTGCATTAAGTTTTTATGCTGAAGTTTGAGCAGGCGTAGAGCAGCCTTAACTCAGTTAAGACATAACTAGCAGCTAATACCTCAGTAATGCCAAGTTTACACTGCAAAGGTGGCACAAAAGCGCCTCTGAAGTGGCATTTAGGTTACTATTTAATGCTGCTCAGAAGTCGTACGAATGCATTTACACAATAAATACAACTGTGTGCTTTTATACGAGGGCCTGAGGTGGATCAGAGCAGGCTTAATTTAGTATGGCTTTTATGCTGCTTTATGTCTTTGCATTGAATTTTGAGCAGGCACAGCGCAGCATTAACTCGATTAAGACAAAACTAGCTGTTAATACCTCACTAATGCCAAGTTTACACTGCAAAGGTGGTACAGAAGCGCCTCTGAAGTGGCATTAAGGTGACTGTTTAGAGTGGAAGTGAAGCAGTCAGTCAGGTTCACATTATTTAGTAAACTGGTTTCCACTTTAATTAAAAAATATATAACAAACACGATTAATGTAACCATTTTAAAGAAAAAAGGATGTTTTGTTATCGCTTTTGGAGCAAGTGCACCGTTGTCTCACAGTACCACAGCGTGTGACGTCACGGGGCTGGTTTCTCTGTTGCCCAGTGAAGAAATATAAGCATTTCTTGACTGTTTGAACATACACGTTTTGAAATGGAGGAAGACGAACTTGGAAGGACTGTTGAGCCCAAAATAAGTGCAACTTCTCATGCATTTGAGCCGATACGGCGAGGGGACCGAGCAGAAACACTGTTACAAGTGGAAGAAGTCATGAACTCAATTTGGTATTAGATTTATCATCCTGTTAACAGCAGGTAAACTAATTGTACTCGCAGGTGAACATAAAATATGTTACATACCACTACTGGTGAAGGAGGCAGTGTAATGCAAATATGTTTGAAAGGTCTGACATAACAATAAAGATGCGACATGAACGATATTGAATGAAGCATTGTTTGTTTACATCACGTTGCGCCTCGTGTAATAGAAACAATGTTTGGGATACCACGATCAAAAGTTTGTGATGTAGACAGTTTGATGTTGGATATTCATGCATTATGTAATGTATGAATGCATTTACACAACAAATACAACTGTGCGCTTTTATATGGATCAGAGCAGGCATAATTTAGACTGGCTTTTATCCAGCATTGCATCTTTACACTGAATTTTGAGCAGGCACAGAGCAGCATTAACCCAGCTGTGCGAAGATGCCTCAAAATGGCATTTTGACCAAGAAATGCACACTAGTTTACATGCAAATTTGCATGTGAGCATTTATCGGTGTATTGTGGAAGGACTGGACTGATATCACATCATATGTTTGCATTTGTATGTTAGTATGCGTTCGGTACCGAAGCATCTGACATCCATAGAAGGCAGCGTCTAGCTGAGGAGATCCTGACTGATGTTTCATTTCTTTCGTAACCGGCATGCCTTTCATAGCTCTGCGTGGGCGACGGCGTGTAGGAGAGGCCGTCATATGTCGAAATCGCCCTTGGGCACCTTGACAATCAATTGAAAGGAATATAATTCACTCCGTTTGCATGTAGGCTCCTGCTACCTGAAGTACGAGACGCAGCGGCGTGAAATTAAAGGCCATTAGCATCACAAACGAGCGTGCAACAGGCCGAGTGTGTAGGCAGTGTGACGCTGGGAAGCAGGACAGAAGCTGTTGAGTTTTATGAGCTGATGTTGGTGACTCATACTGCTGATGCTCTCGCTCTCTCTGCTTGCGTCGTGTCCTCGGCTGTGAAACGGGAATGCCAGGCTTGATCAGAGATGGCTGTTTGTTGTGTATAAGCTGGAGTCTGACTAGCCCTTTAGGTCCTTTCACGTGACTCACGTGACGGGTCGGGATGGTTAAGTAGCCTAGCCTAAGCTTTAATATTTTTAATGATGGTGCTTTACAGGCTATTAATTATTGGCAGGGTTTGTTGCATGCCATTCAGAGACTGTTGGACTTTTAGCACGCCCTCTCTGACACATTGCATCTCTTAATGTAAAACACCAGCACTACAGCCAAACCAGTGCTTTTGGAACGAATTTGAAAATGTTGAGACAAATACTGTTGAATTCCAAGTATTATTCAGTGTAAATATTCTCTGAGTTAGTCAGTATATGCATGCATCTGGCCGTGCATCGTGCTGTTTTCTATTCTGTTGCAGTCTGTCCAGTTTTTTAATACAGCATCCAAATTGAACAGATTGAATAGTGGACAGTCCAAGTTAAGTTTGCTTGAACTTTGAGCATCACATTGCAGCACTTGAACACACGTTTTATGTTTCCTAGAGGCTTTGCTCCATTGCATCAGGATTGTTATTGTTAACTAAAATTATTTGAACTAAAACTAAAGCATTTTTGTTAAAATAAAGCTGAAATGAATTAAAATATAATTATTAGATTAACAACTTCAACAAAAAGAAAATGTGAAATGTTGCCCTGGAAAATGACTAGAATAATTTTAAGTGAAAATAAATACAAATAAATATGAAAAAAATAAAACCTGAAATGACAAAAGCACATAGCAAAAGTACTAAAAAAAAGTAACTAAAATTAAAATGTAACCTGAAAACAAAAAGAAAAGCTAATTAAAAAATATTAAAAAGAGCTATAATAGTATACAAATACTGTAATACTATATAAATAATGCTGAAATTGTACACTGCGTTGCATTGGGTAATTGCTGACATGGAATAAATAAATAAATTAAAACTCAAATAAAACCTGAAAAGTAATCTTTAAAAAATGATAATAAAACTAATCAAAATGACAAAAGCACATAACAAAGTTACAAAAAATTTAACTAAAATGAAAATGAAAACTGAAAACATAAAAATAAAAGCCAATTAAAAATATAAATAACTATAATAGTATATAAATAATGCAAAAATATCACTGCATTGCACTTGGTAATGCTGCATGAAATAAATAACGACTAATACTGAAATGAAAAATAAATAAAACCTGAAATCTTAATCTTAATTAGAATGAATCTTAAAAAAAAATAAATAATAATAATAAAAGCACATAATGAACTTAATAAAAACTTAAATGACTGAAAACTAAAAATATAAAATCAAAGCCAAATCAAAATATTAATAAAAACTATAGTATGTTATAAATAACAGTAAATAAATACCATTGCATTGGGTGATGCTGACATGAGACAGGGCTTCATTGCATGATGTTGACATGCGTTTTGACCAGGGCTCGACGCTTACTTTTCTTTTTAGGAGCACTTGTGCTCCTAACTTAAAAAATTTAGGAGCACATTCAAAATTTTAGGAGCACCTTCTAATCAATAATCCAAAATGTTATCAAAAAGTAGCCTTCCCATTACGAGGTAATATTTGACTCCTCTAACTTTATTAAAAGTATGTCATCTTTTGTCAAATTCTTAAATTATATTTTATAAGCTTTTTAAAAATTTTAATTAAAACGACAGAATAAGAGTAGAATAAGAAACAAGTTAAAAATCAAATGAAATCAGTATTAACAAAATTAATTTGTAGAGGTGGCACAGAAGAACACAAAAGTGGCTTGATGTACTTTCAGACATTTAATGAGTTTCGGAAGTGGAATGAGTGCAATTAAGGTTGTTAATCGATTGCTTTTGTTGAACCATCTGTTCGCGTTAATTCAACGTATTTCTAAAATAATTGTTTAATTGCAGAATTCATGGTGAAAAAACTACATTACCCATCATGCTTTACAGAAATTCCACCAATCAGAGAGTTGCAGTGAGCAAAGCTCCACCCACTCCCATGAAGCACTGCAAATGATGTAATCGAGTCAGGTTCCCTACGCACTCAGAGTACTTAAATATTTCTACATGCATTTCGCAATGAACTTATAATGCATTGTTTCTATAAATACAACAAATAGCTTAAACTCGGGCGAATTAGGGTGATAAAACGATATGAAGAGTTTGATAAATGTTCATATAGTTATATTTTAACATGGTATTGAGGTGCTGTATGTGTGGTTTTATCATGATCTAAATGTAGGCTACTGTGGAAGAGCAATGGTTAATTTGAATAAAACGCAAACAGTCAGAATAATTAAATTTCACCACATAAAAATGAGGTTGTTACAATTTTTACAGATGTTGCTGTTTATGATAATGAACATGAATTTAAATCTTCATCCAAACTCGAGCTGCTGTCAAATGTGCATTTCTAAGAGACAAATAATGTGCTATTATTAATATTACAGCCTGCACTGCAAACTGTGCTGAAGATACACGTCAGCAAAGTCAGCAACACAAACCTGCGTCATAACCTGAAACAATATCACTCATTAGAACATGCAGAAACTAAGAAATTCATTCTTCTGTAAGATATTTATTTAGTAAAGGAAAAATGACTGGAAAAGTGTAAAGAATTCAAAAGCGTGACATGTTCTGATCATAAAGAGTCGTTTAAAAGCACAATTAACCTTCTGGTTTCTACAACTTTCACTTAGAAGCAAAAATCTGCCTTTAAACTTGAAAGAAATAAAGATTTGAAATTTATCGTGATAATTATCGAAATCAACTGATATGAAAAATTTTATCATGATTTGTTTTTTTGCACAAATCACCCCATCCTACTTAATTCATATTTTTATATTTCTCCTTTTTTTTTATTTTTTTTTATTCAATTAATGTAATTTGCTTAATGAGATTGTAGTTCCGTCCGATTTTCATTTACTTTTTGGCCTCAAATCTAAAAAGTTTGTAATGCTGTGATTCTCCTCGTAGCTGGTTGTTTTGGTTCATGGCTTGTAATGCTTGAACAAAGACTTTTTAAAAATCCCTTCTGGGAAAATTAAAGGGAAATATACTGCAGGAACCAGCACCACTGAAAAAGTGCACTAATGCATTCGTCACTCTTTCTCTGTTTCTCGCTCTTTTCCGGACCGCACCAACAGGACGGTTACAAAGAGGTTAATAATTCATGCAGGCCTGGGTTTCCCTCTGCTCTTGTCATGTGTGCGTGTTGGAGCATCTGCGTGTGCCGTCTGAGACTGTGAGAACGGCCCGTCGGCTCCTGCGCTCTCAGGTTTCCTCCGTGTGTTGGCTGCGGCGGACAGGAGGTTCCCACAGCTTCAGCTCGGGTTTGACTTCAGCTCATTGACTCAGTCAATCACACATGGCCTTATTTCCTTCTAAACAGCTGAAGTAGTGCACTAATCTGCTTACTCCTGACAAACTCTTACTTCATGTGCTTTGATTTCCAGCTAATAACCAATTAACTCTCAGCTCAGACCAGGGTTATTATAGTTAACTAAAACTACTGAAAACTACTGTTTTGTTCATTGAAATAAAGCTGAAATACAATAAAATAAAAATATTAGATGAAAAACAAACTAAAATGAAAATTAGATGTGCTCATTTGGCAAACAACTGAAATAAGTTGAAGCACTAACATTACTAAATGGAAATAAATAAAACCTGAAATCTAAAACTGAAAAAAAAAATTTAAACCTGAATTGCAATATAAAAAAAAAACTAATAAAAGTGACAAAGGTGCATATCAAAATTACTACAAATTAAACTAACATTAAATTGAAAACTGAAAATATACAAATAAAAGCTAAATCAAAATATGAATAAATAATATATTTTTTATTAAAATAAATAATAAATATAATATAAAAAAATATGATATACACTTAAAATAAAACTAAAATATAAATTACACTGGCTTTGAATATTAAAATAAAAATATATTAAATATATATATATTAGGGGTGAATTTAAAAAAATGCATTTATTTGTACAGTAAAAAATACATGCCTGAATCTCAAAAATGAGATTCAAAGATCTAAAAAATGGCCGAACAATATTATTTTACTAACTTATTCATTTTAAGTTAAATTGTGTTTTATTTGTATAATGT
Organism: Sinocyclocheilus grahami; assembly: GCF_001515645.1. NCBI lineage: Eukaryota > Metazoa > Chordata > Actinopteri > Cypriniformes > Cyprinidae > Sinocyclocheilus > Sinocyclocheilus grahami. The sequence goes on along the minus strand of NW_015506354.1, from coordinate 169,268 downwards.
CTGCTAGAATGTAAAAAAATGTTCAGTGTTAAGTAAATATTTTTAAAGCACATTTTGGATATTTAATTTATGCAATGGTGAAAAAAATTGGCAAAATGATGGGAAAAAATGCGAAAAACCGTGTTCGCTGTTCTGCCTTTGGCCCAGTGTTTCATTTTGTTCAGCTTCGGCCAAGAATTTTCATTTCGGTGCATCCCTAATATATATATATATAATACTAAATAAAACTATAAAAAAAAAACTAATAAAAGTGACAAAGGTGCATATCAAAATTACTACAAATTAAACTAACATTAAATTGAAAACTGAAAATATACAAATAAAAGCTAAATCAAAATATGAATAAATAATATATTTTTTATTAAAATAAATAATAAATATAATATAAAAAAATATGATATACACTTAAAATAAAACTAAAATATAAATTACACTGGCTTTGAATATTAAAATAAAAATATATTAAATATATATATATTAGGGGTGAATTTAAAAAAATGCATTTATTTGTACAGTAAAAAATACATGCCTGAATCTCAAAAATGAGATTCAAAGATCTAAAAAATGGCCGAACAATATTATTTTACTAACTTATTCATTTTAAGTTAAATTGTGTTTTATTTGTATAATGTCTGCTAGAATGTAAAAAAATGTTCAGTGTTAAGTAAATATTTTTAAAGCACATTTTGGATATTTAATTTATGCAATGGTGAAAAAAATTGGCAAAATTATGGGAAAAAATGTGAAAAACCGTGTTCGCTGTTCTGCCTTTGGCCCAGTGTTTCATTTTGTTCAGCTTCGGCCAAGAATTTTCATTTCGGTGCATCCCTAATATATATATATATAATACTAAATAAAACAACATATAAGTAATAGTAAAATTGCACTGACTTGGAATAATAATAATACAGTATATATATATATATATAGAGAGAGAGAGGCACTAAATTATAAAATATCATAAATAATAGTAAAATTGCACTGGCTTGGACGTGAGAGCTTTTGGTGCTTTAAACCCTGTGTTGTTGGGTTTAGTTTTTTTTCCTCCTGGGAAAAGCAGTCATTTGGAGAAGCGTGCGTCCCGTAAGAACCAGTGTGTCCGCTCTAGGTCCCAACATGCTCTAGTAAGGCCACCCTTCGTGCTTGCATTCATAAAACAGCCCGTAAAAGCAAGTCTGTCCTTGTATAGTAAGGTATGCGCACCTGCCTGTTGTGTCAGGTAAACGGTGAAGGAGGAACGCCCTGCATCGCACCTCAAATCCCTGCCACATGACTGACAGAAAGTGCCATGAACAGGGTGTACGGTCATTTCACAATTTACCATTCACAACATCCTTACAAGTCCCAAATAATGTACTATACACTGTGCATTATGTACTCAAGTGTATGAATTTTGCATTACAATGAAGTGTCCAGCATTGTGCACTTTTAGTGTGCACACACTACCTGCACTATTTATTCTGTATTATAAATGCAATAGAATTATGCATAAGTAAGCAAATTGGGAAAATGCACAACTTAAATATTGGGTAGAATCAACCATTTTAATTAGAATTCATTAAATGCATTTTTTAGTATTTAATAAAATGTAAGCATATTTATAATCAGTATTTGTATTAACTGAGCTTGTTTCAATGCAAAAGATGCATGTGATGCTGCTTTAGAATTTGGTAAAACAGGCCTGTTTTGAAACTCATTGAACTTTTGTGACTCACGCTATTAGGCAAATGACCCGATTTTCGGACCAAAGATCTCACATTTGAGCTGTGTGTGTGTGTGTGTGTGTGTGTGTTTGATTGTTGTTATCCATTATCAGACTCTAGGCATGTTTACATTAGATCTGGGTTGACAACATCGATTTCTCGATTTTAATTGATTCTCATTTTGATTCCGAAATCCCAAGAATCGATCTTTTAGTCCAGAGATGACCAAACGGCATTTTCAAAAAATCTTCTTTTCTAATTTTTTTTTTTTTTTTTTTACTTTTGCGTTGTAAAATTGTAAAAAAAAAAGTTGATTTAAAAAAATTATTTAAAAATGTAAAGAAAAAAATTACATTTTTGTTTAATTATTTAATCATTAAAATGTGTAATTGTTTAATAATTTCAAATTATTTAAAAAAAATGTAGTCAGATTTAATGCATTTATTTTTGTCCCACAGCCCTCAACCAAGTTTAATTTTTGTCCCTTTATATTAAAAAGTTTGGGCAACTCTTTTTTTTTATTCTGTTATTTACATGAAGGCCTTTCAGTCTGATTATTGCCTGATTATTAAACTGATGCATAAACTGTGATGACACAAAAACATGCATATAGAGGCCAGTGGGTCATGTGTGGTTTATCAGTCACATGCACAGGACAGAAGAACATTTAGTTCAGTTCTGACCCAAATTCATGCTGTCCTGCCTAACAGCACCATTAAAACTTCTTTTCTAATTTTTTTTTTTTTTTTTACTTTTGCGTTGTAAAATGGAAAAAAAAAAAAAAACAATTTGAAGTTGATTTAAAAAAATTATTTAAAAATGTAAAGAAAAAAATTAAATTTTTGTTTAATTATTTAATCATTAAAATGTGTAATTGTTTAATAATTTCAAATTATTTAAAAAAAATGTAGTCAGATTTAATGCATTTATTTTTGTCCCACAGCCCTCAACCAAGTTTAATTTTTGTCCCTTTATATTAAAAAGTTTGGGCAACTCTTTTTTTTTATTCTGTTATTTACATGAAGGCCTTTCAGTCTGATTATTGCCTGATTATTAAACTGATGCATAAACTGTGATGACACAAAAACATGCATATAGAGGCCAGTGGGTCATGTGTGGTTTATCAGTCACATGCACAGGACAGAAGAACATTTAGTTCAGTTCTGACCCAAATTCATGCTGTCCTGCCTAACAGCACCATTAAAACATTTCATTCTAACTGTTTATCCCAGTCTTTTTATCCCCATCCCAATTTTCAGACTTATGCATTATTTTATAGTTTTTATAATAAAGAAAAAATGGTGCTAAAAAATCCAAAACTAATATAAATGACACAATTACTAACAATTAAACTAAAATTAAATTATAAGCATAACTATATGACTGTATTGTTACTTTATTACCTTTAATATTTGTTATATTTTACCCATAAATCTATCTGCATACTTATGCATTATTTTATGGTATTTATAATATAGAATCAAAATCAAAAACGAATACGAATGATAAAATTGCGTAACGAAAGTACTTTAAAAAAATGAAAATAAAAAAAGCTAAATCTAAATATTAATAAAAACCAGGATAAATAGTGCTTGTAAAAAAAAAAGCTTCTGTTTATTTATCATCTTTTCAAATTAAATTCTAATTAAAAATTGTATATTTCACCCAATATTTAAGTTTTGTATTTTTACTTCAATTGTAGGAACATCTCAATTTCCATTTGTATACCGTTTTATTTTATGGTATTTTTATATAGGAATTATATTACATTACATTATATAGGAAAAATTATACAATAGTGTGTTCAAAAAATTACTAAAAATAAAACAGGATTCAGTTCAAATTAATTGTAATGTCTCGCAGCACCATTTAAGCCTGACTATGTAAATGTATTGTTACTTTATTTAAACGATCACTAACTTTAAATATTTCACCAATTCAATTTCACAAGCCTATCTAAGAAAACCAGCGCTGATCTCCATATTTAGAAAATTCTGCTCGTTTCAAAATACCTCTCAGAGCTGATTTCTCTGCTGTAGGGTGAATGCATGTGGGCGCTCAACTTAACCAAACACAGCTAAAACCTATAAATGTTGATTTGAATAGCTAAGCACCGGTTCAGGCGTTGGTGAGGCCCTTAGTGAGGCTGCGTTTTTGTTGGACGTGTTCAAAGGGAAGATGACACACTGCTGATCCTCCCACACTTTCCTGAAGCGCAGCACCTGCCCTCGGGGAGCGCTCATAAATCCATACCGCCGCTGCAGAGTGCCTCCTCACTATTTAGACCGCACAGACCATTAACTGACCCTCTAAGTAGTGCACGTTCTGGCCAGCAGACATCATTAGAGGATATCCTGTGTAGGATCGTACAGGGATCCAAATAAGCGTCTATTTTGGGCGAGCGACTGTCTGTGTGCTGCTGTGCTCTCTCTTTCTCTCTCCTCGTTGGTAACCCTGAGCTCATTCATTCATTCATAACTCACAGTGGGCTGTTTCACAAGGACTCGCCTGCTGTGTGGTTGACTCATTTTTGTTCTTTAGGCTCAGTAAATAAACTCATCTGATCATGTAAATGACGGCCCGGTGGTTTTCTTTCTAGTGCTCAGCTGCTGTTTAGACCATGACGTTTCTTAAGCATTTACCTGCCGATTTGAACTCATCCTCATCAGATTGTGACGGGTCCCATGGGATGTTTTGGTGGCTTTACTGTCGTGTCCACACCTGTGGCAGGCGTAGAGATGTTCTGTGTTATCAGAAAGAGCTTTAGCAGACTGTTTCTAACATTGTAAATGTAGCAAGGTTTTTATATTTTGATATTGTGGCTGCAAATGTAGCTTCTTTGTCTCTTCTCTCCAGTGTAATCTCTTAATCTTTTTTCTCTTTTGTAAAGTCATAAGAACACGCTTATGTTTTTCTTCTTTTCATGTTTTTTCTTTTGCTTTTTCGGCAAATGCAAAGTATATTTTCATCACTATAGAAGTTTTCCCATCTGTGACAATGCACTTTTTTTTATTTGCCCAATTTTTTTTAATCATTAAAATTTACTGCATTTTCAGTTTCATTGAATCTATTTTAATACAGTACATTTAGGCTATGTGTATAATATATTTGTAATTCATTGTTGATTTATTACTAGAGAAAATTATGTTTGGCCCAATGCATTGAGATTTATTGAATATCATCAAAAGCTGCCTATTAGTGGTTGGCCGATATATCTGCCAATATTTGGCTTCTTTTTAAATTATCGGCATTAGAGACAATATATTTTTCTGTTTGGCCGATATGTCAGATGATATTTGGCATTTTTTAATTATCGGCGTCAAAGTTTATTTATAAAGCACTTTTTTTTTAAAACAGCAGGTGTTTATCAAAGTGATGTACACACATAAAAGAATAAAAATGTCAAAGATACAAACAGTCAACAACACAAAAAAAAGACAATAAGACACCATAAAAACAATAGAAGAAAGCAGACAATATATTTTTTCTGTTTGACTGATATGTCGGCCAATATTTGCCATTTTTTATTATTGGCATCAGATAATATATTTTTCAGTTTGGCCGATATGTTGGTCAATATTTGCCATTTTTTAATTATCGGCATCAGACAATTTTTTTCTGTTCTGCCCAATAGCCTATGTCATCAGACAATATATTTTTCTGTTTGGCCGATATGTCAGATGATATTTGGCATTTTTTATTTATCGGCATCAGACAATATATTTTTCTGTTTGGCCGATATGTCAGATGATATTTGGCATTTTTTATTTATCGGCATCAGACAATATATTTTTCTGTTTGGCCGATATGTCAGATGATATTTGGCATTTTTTAATTATCGGCGTCAAAGTTTATTTATAAAGCACTTTTTTTTTAAAACAGCAGGTGTTTATCAAAGTGATGTACACACATAAAAGAATAAAAATGTCAAAGATACAAACAGTCAACAACACAAAAAAAAGACAATAAGACACCATAAAAACAATAGAAGAAAGCAGACAATATATTTTTTCTGTTTGACTGATATGTCGGCCAATATTTGCCATTTTTTATTATTGGCATCAGATAATATATTTTTCAGTTTGGCCGATATGTTGGTCAATATTTGCCATTTTTTAATTATCGGCATCAGACAATTTTTTTCTGTTCTGCCCAATAGCCTATGTCAACCCATATTTTATTTTGAATTCCTGGACTTTTATTTTGAAAGCACTGAGAATGCCAGCACCTGAGCACACAAAGCTCTCGTTCTCATCTCCATTATTTTAACAGTTCTGACTAATAAATTATGCAGAACTCTTAAACGATATACGAAAAAGTGTTATAGCGTTTACTTTTATATTATTAGTAACAGGAAGGCAAACGCTATAATGCATTCTCATCTACCGTCGGCTTTTAGCAAATATTAATTTAATTGAAACAAGTCTTTGAATGTCGAATAATCATTTAATTTCACTAACCATACAAACGTTGTCTGTTATTATATATATCGGCCGTTGGCATAGTTATTGGTGTTAGTCAGAGTTTGATTTGACTGAAACGGCAACAAGGCTGTGATCTATAGATGTACACTTTGTAATAAGATATGCTAAAAGCATGAAGTTGTTATTGAAAGGAGTAATATTGAATTGAATAGAAATGAAGTGTTGCAGGTGTGTGTGAAATATTTTACAGCAGCTGTGAATGTCTCATCCAATCAGAATCTAGATTTATAATGTTAGTTTGACTGTTTTGTACTTGTTTTTTAAAATAAAGCTTTTTTTTTTTAATGATTCAGTCATTTGATATGAATCATCTGATCTTGTGCTTTAAGTCTATAAAAGATCCAAATAAGAAGACAATAATCAAATTAGACGGAGCGCCTTTCAGTTCTGGATTGTTATTGTCAGAGAGTGAATCTGCATCTCATTCAGAGCTCCTGCGGTTTGCTTCGTTCAGGCATGTAGTATAATTTCACAAAGCTAGTCAGAACATTCTGTTTTTGCTTCAAAATGGGTTATTATTAAATCAAATTATGTATATGAAATTATATAACTAAATGATATAAATATGTATATGAATTGTATAACTAAAATTAAATAACTGTAATTACAGATTTAGATTAAATAAAGATGTCAGTCTTTTATTTTTTTTTATTTTTAGGAAACAAATCAAAGAAAAAATAAACAGTCTACTGTTCCTAATATTCTGTATGTTGCTCAAAAACATTTAAAAAATAACCCACATAGAGCTGTAACGACAATACCGTGAAACTATGATATTTTTGCTTAAGGTTATCATAATGTCAAAATCTCATACCGGCCCATGCCTAGTGTAGATGCTAACGAGTCGTTTTGGAGTGAGTTTTTTATTAACGCATTTGCCCGACTGCAGATAAGAGCGTTTGAACAGTAATAGTAATACTGAATTGGTTGCGAGCGCGGGAACAGTTGAGCGCTCAGTCATTTCTAACCGCACAAACCAACCACAGCTTGCTCAAGCAGAATGAAAGCGTTGTTGAACACACACACACACGCTGTTGCTCAACGAGAGGCTACGTCACACTGAACGCACACTGAGCTGCTGTGAGTCTGCTTTACCTGCATCACAACGCTGCCAGTGCAGCAGGTTTTCATGCCGCACGTAACCACAAGTCTTTGTCTGAACGGGTATATGATAAGTTAACTCTAGGTGTGCACTCAGATTACTGAACATTTTTGGATACTGATGTTGCACTTAATATTTTGCATAAAGAAAATGAAAAATATTTTTTAAGAATAACAGTTAGGTTCATTTGTGAACATTGCTTAATGCATTATCTAACATAAAAAAATTAGATGTGTGTTTGCGTGTGTGTGTTTGTATTTTACAGCATTTATTAAACTTTGTTAATGTTAATCAAAATATAATTGATCATTGTAGGGCTGCACGATTATGACAACGATCAGTCGATTATTCCCTTGAAATTGTAATTGCGATTATTAATTTACGATTATCACAATTTACATTGAATGATGTTTATACCATTGTTTGATGCAACTGCATGCCATATTTTTATATGAAAATAAACAAGCTGAAAACACTCGAACTGAAAAACTTTTAGTGCTTTTCTATAGCATTAAGCCTCAAATGTTAACTGTACATTGGATTGGTTTCTTTTAAATAATAATTTTAAAAAATCAAAAATATGCATGGTATTATAATGTTATACTAACACTAAAACTAAAACAATGGAAAACCCCTTAAGATAACATGTAGAAAGAAAAAAACACATCTTAAGCACTCAGAATAACATAAGTGGACTTTGAACGATTAATTGCCGCTTTGAACGATTACGTAATTGTGGCATCCGTAATTGTAATCGCGATTAGAAATTCGATTAATTGTGCAGCCCTAGTTCATTGTTAGTAGGGATATTATAGATGACTAAAACTATAGCTATAAAATTAACTTATATATAATTTTTTTTTTTTTTTTAGTATTTCAATTTATACCAAATGAAAATGAGAAATGTTAACTTGCAACTATCTGACAAAATAAGTTTAACTTTTTTGTATTTATTTAATTTCAGTTAATGTTTATTGTATTTTAAATCATTAAAATGTTTTTATGGTTTTAATTTTAGTTAAGGATCATAAATACCATTTTAAAAAATGGAAAATATAAAAAACATTGCTCATTTTATTTAAAAGTTTTTACGTGATTTTTGTAATTTTATTTATTTTTTTTAGTGTTTGTTTTTTGTTTTAGTGCTTCAATTTAAACTAACCAAAAATGAGAAATGTTGAATTGGCAACTGACTGAAATAAAATAAATTTAATTATTATTATTATTTATTTAGTATTTTTAGAATACTAACCTGCACTGAAAACAATGCTTTTCCCTCCGAATGTTTTTGTCAATTTCACAAATAATTACAAAGAATCTACTAGAATCTACATAGAATCTACTATATACTTGCTTTGTAAAATAATTTTTACAGTATGGTTTCA
>NW_015506354.1:151049-160584 GCF_001515645.1 Sinocyclocheilus grahami | reverse complement strand
CAACCCATATTTTATTTTGAATTCCTGGACTTTTATTTTGAAAGCGCTGAGAATGCCAGCACCTGAGCGCACGAAGCTCTCGTTCTCATCTCCATTATTTTAACAGTTCTGACTAATAAATTATGCAGAACTCTTAAACGATATACGAAAAAGTGTTATAGCGTTTACTTTTATATTATCAGTAACAGGAAGGCAAACGCTATAATGCATTCTCATCTACCGTCGGCTTTTAGCAAATATTCATTTAATTGAAACAAGTCTTTGAATGTCAAATAATCATTTAATTTCACTAACCATACAAACGTTGTCTGTTATTATATATATCGGCCGTTGGCATAGTTATTGGTGTTAGTCAGAGTTTGATTTGACTGAAACAGCAACAAGGCTGTGATCTATAGATGTACACTTTGTAATAAGATATGCTAAAAGCATGAAGTTGTTATTGAAAGGAGTAATTTAGAATTGAATTGAATAGAAATGAAGTGTTGCAGGTGTGTGTGAAATATTTTACAGCAGCTGTGAATGTCTCATCCAATCAGAATCTAGATTTATAATGTTAGTTTGACTGTTTTGTACTTGTTTTTTAAAATAAAGCTTTTTTTTGGTAATGATTCAGTCATTTGATATGAATCATCTGATCTTGTGCTTTAAGTCTATAAAAGATCCAAATAAGAAGACAATAATCAAATTAGACTGAGCGCCTTTCAGTTCTGGATTGTTATTGTCAGAGAGTGAATCTGCATCTCATTCAGAGCTCCTGCGGTTTGCTTCGTTCAGGCATGTAGTATAATTTCACAAAGCTAGTCAGAACATTCTGTTTTTGCTTCAAAATGGGTTATTATTAAATCAAATTATGTATTTGAAATTATATAACTAAATGATATAAATATGTATATGAATTGTATAACTAAAATTAAATAACTGTAATTACAGATTTAGATTAAATAAAGATGTCAGTCTTTTATTTTTTTTTATTTTTAGGAAACAAATCAAAGAAAAAATAAACAGTCTACTGTTCCTAATATTCTGTATGTTGCTCAAAAACATTTAAAAAATAACCCACATAGAGCTGTAACGACAATACCGTGAAACTATGATATTTTTGCTTAAGGTTATCATAATGTCAAAATCTCATACCGGCCCATGCCTAGTGTAGATGCTAACGAGTCGTTTTGGAGTGAGTTTTTTATTAACGCATTTGCCCGACTGCAGATAAGAGCGTTTGAACAGTAATAGTAATACTGAATTGGTTGCGAGCGCGGGAACAGTTGAGCGCTCAGTCATTTCTAACCGCACAAACCAACCACAGCTTGCTCAAGCAGAATGAAAGCGTTGTTGAACACACACACACACGCTGTTGCTCAACGAGAGGCTACGTCACACTGAACGCACACTGAGCTGCTGTGAGTCTGCTTTACCTGCATCACAACGCTGCCAGTGCAGCAGGTTTTCATGCCGCACGTAACCACAAGTCTTTGTCTGAACGGGTATATGATAAGTTAACTCTAGGTGTGCACTCAGATTACTGAACATTTTTGGATACTGATGTTGCACTTAATATTTTGCATAAAGAAAATGAAAAATATTTTTTAAGAATAACAGTTAGGTTCATTTGTGAACATTGCTTAATGCATTATCTAACATAAACAAAAAAATTAGATGTGTGTTTGCGTGTGTGTGTGTTTGTATTTTACAGCATTTATTAAACTTTGTTAATGTTAGTTAATCAAAATATAATTGATCATTGTAGGGCTGCACGATTATGACAACGATCAGTCGATTATTCCCTTGAAATTGTAATTGCGATTATTAATTTACGATTATCACAATTTACATTGAATGATGTTTATACCATTGTTTGATGCCACTGCATGCCGTATTTTTATATGAAAATAAACAAGCTGAAAACACTCAAACTGAAAAACTTTTAGTGCTTTTCTATAGCATTAAGCCTCAAATGTTAACTGTACATTGGATTGGTTTCTTTTAAATAATAATTTAAAAAAAGCAAAAATATGCATGGTATTATAATGTTATACTAACACTAAAACTAAAACAATGGAAAACCCCTTAAGATAACATGTAGAAAGAAAAAAACACATCTTAAGCACTCAGAATAACATAAGTGGACTTTGAACGATTAATTGCCGCTTTGAACGATTACGTAATTGTGGCATCCGTAATTGTAATCGCGATTAGAAATTCGATTAATTGTGCAGCCCTAGTTCATTGTTAGTAGGGATATTATAGATGACTAAAACTATAGCTATAAAATTAACTTTTATATAATTTTTTTTTTTTTTTTTAGTATTTAAATTTAAACCAAATGAGAAATGTTAACTTGGCAACTATCTGACAAAATAAGTTTAACTTTTTTGTATTTATTTAATTTCAGTTAATGTTTATTGTATTTTAAATCATTAAAATGTTTTTATGGTTTTAATTTTAGTTAAGGATAATAAATACCATTTAAAAAAATGGAAAATATAAAAAACATTGGTCATTTTATTTAAAAGTTTTTACGGGATTTTTGTAATTTTATTTTTTTTTAGTGTTTGTTTTTTGTTTTAGTACTTCAATTTAAACTAACCAAAAATGAGAAATGTTGAATTGGCAACTGACTGAAATAAAATAAATGTAATTATTATTATTATTATTTATTTAGTATTTTTAGGATACTAACCTGCACTGAAAACAATGCTTTTCCCTCAGAATGTTTTTGTCAATTTCACAAATAATTACAAAGAATCTACTAGTACTATATACTTGCTTTGTAAAATAATTTTTACAGTATGGTTTCAATAGTTTTAAATCATTTAGCAATTTCATCAGTAATTCCCTTCACTCCTGGTTTAAACAGTGTAGTTTTTCAATGCATTGTAAATAAGGAAGAGCCAGTGAGATGTGAAATCCTGCACAGATCTGTGCTCTCTCAGAGATGTCGGTGATGATGAGAAGTCGTCGCATCAGCGCATGAATGAGCTGCAGCTGAAGTGTCTTCCGCTCTCTCGGCTGCGCTCTGTCGGGTTCGAGCGTTTCTCTGCAGGCATGTCAAGAGACGCCTCTGGGGAGGCGAGTGGGCCGCGCCGACGTCACTGCACTATTTCTGAATTCAGACGCATTGCTTGCTCTCCGGCGCTCCTAATCTCTCTCACTTCCTCCGGCGAGAAAATACAAGCTAGCCTTTTTTGGAAAGGGATGCCTCTGCTTATATATATATATATATAATTTTTTTCAGAAATTAACAAAGAAACCGCAAGTAACGCATTGAATTAAACATGAAATTTGAAGTACAAAGATTGAAATCGTATCTTGTAAAACATACTCCAATGATCTTTAACTTTGAAAAAAACATTTTTACAGTGTAATGAAAATCATTGTTTTTCCAATTTTTGTATTATATTTATATGTTTTTAAATGAGCATGAATTAATTTCAGTACAACACGCACTACAATGATGGAAACTTACAGTAATTGTCATTTGGAATAAAAAAGTGCTTAATTGTCAATTAATGTCATAAATTTGGACTGTCTTGTATTTTTATTTTTCAATTCAATTTTTTTAATTGGCATAATTTTTTTTTCTATTATTTTTATTTTTTATTCAATTGAAAAATCTTTTTTACACTAATGTAAACATTTATTTTTTCCATTTTTATTATATATATTTTTTTTTTTATTAGCATGAGTTTTTTAAAAAATTACAGTGTAATAAAATCATAATTTTTTTCAGGTTTTTTTGTATTTATTTTTTTAAATTTTTTTTTTAAATCAGCATGACTTACAGTAATTATCGTCTGGGATTTTAAAAAAAGTGCTTAATTGTCAATTAAAATAATGTCACAAATGATCTTTCACATGAATATCTTCATGCAAATTTCTGTAATTTAGGCCAATTTCTAGCTCCATATAAATAATGAATATGTATTTTTTTATTGCAGGCTCAGATCGCGTTCCTGCAGGGTGAGAGGAAAGGCCAGGAGAACCTGAAGAAGGATCTGGTGAGACGGATAAAGATGCTGGAATACGCTCTCAAACAGGAGCGGTCAGTAAACACACACATCTCAATCATTTACACACGTCTGTGTGAACTTGGCCATTATGTAGCCTGACTGCAGGGAGCGAGGTGCGTTTGAAGTTTATTTGATGATAATAATGACGGACTCTAATGGCGCTTTTGCACTGCACGGTACGGCTCGGTACGGTTCACTTTTGGGGGGTTTCCACTGGGTACAGTACCTGGTACCTGGTACTTTTTTTTTAGTACCACCTCGGTTGGGGTTCCAAGTGAACCGTAAAGTTACCAAAACGTGACGTGTAAACTCTGCTGATCACGGATTGGCCGGAGAGAATCGTCACTACCTGCGTCACTGAACTTGCGACACAAACACAAAAGAACCGCTAGATTTAAATCAGCACAGCCAGCGAAGGATCGAACGCAACTGTTTTGAACAAGCGCACCTTTTTTAACAATCAAAAAGTGTCTGTTTCGTTGTCTGTTGAGGAAGTACAGACGTTCCTCTCGTTGATAGCCGAGGAGCGGATCCAGCGAGAGCTTGATGGGGCGACGCAGAATGAGGCAATAGAGGCGGCGCAACTATAACGACGTGAATAATCCCGCCCACTCTAAAGCGGTACTGAACTGCAGTGGAAACGCAAGCCGAGCCGAGCCAAGCAGTGCTGTGTCGTACCACGCAGTGGAAAAGCGCCATAAGTCCTCATGAAGCAGGATAACACACATGCAGCGCTTTCTGTCAGGATTTCATGCTTTTGACACGTCATGAAGCAGCTTCTTAGTTTAGTTGTTTAAAGTTACCAAGCTTTAATACTGAATTCATCTGATGTGCATCACTGGTGTGTGCTTTATGGCTTTGAATGAAGCTCTTTTAATCGGAATTTACAGTCAAAACTATCTGTACAATAATATTAGATTTGCTGTTTTCAGTCTTTTTCTCCTTAAATCAAATGCTAGTAGCTGTTATTTTGTTAATTGATTTAACTGATTTTTTTTTCGTCTAAATAATTGGATGAAAATGTGCAATTTAAAAAATAAAATTAATATGCGTTTAAAAATAATTTAAATTAAAACGATTTTAAAAAATGAAATTAATTTATATTTTAAAACATAATTTACATTTTTAAAAATTTAATAAAATGAATATATATTTTAATTTTAAACAATTTAAACAAATAAAAACAATATATATTTTAAAAATAATTTTAATTTAAACAATTTTAATAAAATGAATATATATTTTAATTGTAAACAATTTAAACAAATAAAAATAATATATATTTTAAAAATAATTTAAATTTAAACAATCTTTAAAAAAATGTATGAATATATTGGTACCAAGCGGCGTTGCAACTCACCATATTAATTTTGAATTCATCTGATGTGCGTCACTGCTGTCTGTTTTACGGTTTTGAATGAAGCTCATTTAATCTGAATTTAGTCAAATCTGTAAGATTTCTTATTTTCACTGTTCTTCTCCTTAAATCAAATGCTAGTAGCTGTTACTTTATTATTATTTCTCAGATTAATTGGAAGAAAGAGTGCAATTTAAAAAATAAAATGAATATATATTTTTTTAAATTAAATGTAAAAATGTAAAAAATAAAACAAATATATATTTAAAAATAATTTTAACGTAATCATTTAAAAAAAAAAAAGTACATTGTTAACAAGCAACATTGCAACTCGCCGCATTAATATTGAATTAATCTGTGATGAATTATTTGTTTTCTTTTTTTCAGTCTTATGTCTTTAAATCAAGAGTATAGCTATAAATAAATTTTATTTTGTTAATCAGTTAATCTATTGATTATTTCTCAGATTAACTGGATGAAAAAGCTAAAAATTATTATTTTTTTAAACATCCTGCCCATGTTCTCCTTTAATGCAGTGTGCATATTGCTGTCAAATGAATATATATTTGTTAATGCACATGCATGCATGTTTAACAATGACTTGCAAGCTGTCAGGACCATTTATATGCAGAATGCAAATCCTCATGTTTTATTATTATTAACAGAAGAATGTAAGTTATGCGCTGGATTAAAGCCCCTGACAGCATCAGATTTGGCAGAAATGCATTAATGTTTGGTTTGAGGAATGTGAGGTGATTCCTAGAGTTCAGTCTGATTTCCCGTGGCGTTCGGCTGATCCCATCAAGACTTCTCACATTCGGGGAATTTATAGAGTCGTCCCACACAGGTGCTGTCGCCGTGGCAACAGAAGCACTGAACCTGCACTGTGTCTCTCTCTCCTCCGCAGGGCCAAACACCACAAGCTGAAGTACGGGACGGAGCTCAACCAGGGAGACATGAAGCCACCCAGCTACGACTCGGGTAAACACCAGCATCTCCCTCAGATTCAAGCTGCTCACAGTTTCTGCGACACGAGCAGCAACGAGACATGCTATATATTTATATATAATTCCAGGTTTTCTGGGCTTGCTTGTAAGACTTCACAATTTGGCCAAAAATTATTATTAATTAAAAATAAGATTACGAAATAAAAATAAAACCGGTAATAATACTAGTGTAATGTTTCATTTTGAGTTGAAAAAAATATATTATAATAATAATAAAAAGAATTGTATTTTGACTGCAATTTGATGTGTGATTGAAAAAAAAAAAAAAAAGAGTCTGTGAGTGACCGGCAACTGTCTTCCTGTGTCTGACCTTTGACCTTTAGATGACGGCAACGAGAACGAGGCTCTTCCTGAACCGCCCAACAGTCAGCTGAGCTGGAAACAGGGACGACAGCTGCTGAGACAGTGAGTGACACACACTCACTCACATGCACCCACTCACTCGCACGCACACACACACACACTCACTCACACTCACACGCATACACACTCTCACTCACACGCATACACACTCTCACTCACATGCATACACACTCTCACTCACACGCACCCACACACTCCCACTCACACGCACACACACACACACACTCACACACACACACACACACACACACACACTCACACACACCCACACGCACACACTCACTCGCACACACACACACACTCACTCACATGCACTCTCTCACACACACACACACACACACCCACTCACACACACTCACACGCGCACACACACTCACACGCACACACTCACTCACACACAAACTCTCTCTCACACACACACACACACACACCCACTCACACACACTCACACGCGCACACACACTCACAATAAAATAATAAGATAAAATAATAATAATAATAAATATAAAATTAAATAAAAATATTAGATGAAAAAACTTGCTGAAACTGAAATAAAATAAATGTAAGTACTAAAATTACTGAAACTGGTATGAAAATAAATTAACACACACACACCCACTCACACACACTCACACGCGCACACACACTCACACGCACGCACTCACTCACACACACACACACAATAAAATAATAAGATAAAATAATAATAATAATAAATATAAAATTAAATAAAAATATTAGATGAAATGAAACTGTGAAACTGAAATAAAATAAATGTAAGTACTAAAATTACTGAAACTGGTATGAAAATAAATTTAAAAAAAAATATATATATATATATATATGTGTGTACAAGTACAACTGAAATAAAAACAAATAAAGAAAAAAACGAATAGTAATAAAAATTACACAAATAAAACATAAAATGAAAAATAAAAATAGTTTGACAAAACTGCTTATTTTGTATTCTGTTTTTTATTAACAGAAATTATGAGTATTAATTATGAATCATTTTGTGATTCCAGACGTTTCAAGAAGCGTATGTTCTTCAATAAAAACAATTGTTATTATAATATTATTATTATTAAATTTTTATAGCTTTTTTTCACCACACAATCAAAAGAATAAAAACAAGAAATTATATTTTGCATATAGAAAATGAAGCCTATTTTAGGACTATTATTATTTTATATATTGTGACATAATTTTAATAACAATTAAACACATTTTCCCCCAAATTATCATTACTACAATGCATCCAGACACAAGATATATTAATGGTCCTGTTAATGCAAAATATGATTTCTAGTGTGTATTTATTTTTTGTTTTTATTCTTTTGATTTTAGAGTAAAATCTTTTCGACAGGTTTCACAGTACACTTAATTTTTATGAATAAATATAATTTCAGTTTATGTTTTTGTAGTATTTGAATTTAGGCTGAATTTAAATTCTAACGAATATTAAAACAGCAGTTAAGAGTATTTAAATTAGTAAAGATTGTCCGTGACACACACAAGGTAAAGCGGTTCAGGTCACTCCCACACCGAACATGAAGCTCTTCCACGCCTCCACGCTCTCATCTATTTATAAATACTGATATATCTGCTCATCTGCAGCATACATGAGCGGCTCATGGCTGTGTGATACTGATTGTTAAGCGGCTCGAGCGTTCAGAAGGAAAACACTAGCTGACAAGTTCACACCGCAGTGATTTTAGGAGGAAACTGAGATGAACTCACACCTTTAATCACATGACTGTCACGCTACAGCATCAGAGACGATATGATGCATCATAATAGTCGTCCATACGGCTCTCGACTCGTGTGCTGTGTTACTGTGATAGCACTGTGATAGTTTTGTGTGACTAATATTTAAAGGGATAGTTTGCCCAAAAATTAACGTTTGGTGTCCCTCTAGTTATTCCAAACCTGTGCGAGATTCTTTCTTCTGTTGAGCACAAAATAAGATATTTTGTAGAACATTGGTAGCCAAACAGTTACCGGTAGCCACTGACTTCCATAGTATGGAAAAAAATACAATGGAAGTCAATGGGTGCCATCAACTGTTTGGTTACCAACATTCTTCAAAATATTTAGAAGACATTTAGAAAAACGCACAAAAGAAGATATTTTGAAGAATGTTGGTAACCAAACAGTTACCGGTAGCCACTGATTTGATTTGATTGCCTTTTAGACTCTAAAACATGAAATGTGGAGTTATCTGCTTTTGCCAAAAAACTAACTTTTAATATGTAAAAAAAAAAATACTTTAAATAAACTTTAATTTTGTAAATTACCTGTAAGTTATTACTTAATCAAAACAATCCAACTGCAGTTTGATTGATATTTACTTGGAATGAGCAATAAAAATAAACATGATTTCTGAAAAATTTTTAATGGAGTTATCGGTTTTTGCAAATGAACTCTTCATATATTTAATATATAAGATATATATATATATATATATATATATATGGCATGCCTTTTGGTGTGTGTGTGTGTGTGTGTGTGTTTGTTTGTTTGTAAGTTTTTTGTGTGTGTGTGTGTGTAAGTTTTGTGTGTGTGTGTGTGTGTGTAAGTTTTGTGTGAGTATGTGTGTTTGTGTGAGTGAGTGAGTGAGTGTGTGTGTTTGTGTGAGTGAGTGTGTGTGTTTGTGTGAGTGTGTGTGTGTGTGTGTTTGATTGTGTGTGTGGGTTTGTGTGTGTCTGTGTCTGTGGTGAATGAATGAGTGTGTCTGTCTGTGACTGTGTGTGTGTGTGTGTGTGTGTGTGTGTGTGTGTGTGGGGTGAGTGAGT
>NW_015506354.1:143185-149884 GCF_001515645.1 Sinocyclocheilus grahami | reverse complement strand
GTGTGAGTGTGAGTGTGAGTGTGAGTGTGAGTGTGAGTGTGAGTGTGAGTGTGAGTGTGAGTGTGAGTGTGAGTGTGAGTGTGAGTGTGTGTGTGTCAGTAACAGTAAGGCTGAATGAATGCAGGATTGTTCGTCTCGTTGAGTTTCCTGTGCCTGGAGAGAGGCTGGTACAGCGAGAGACGCCACACTCTCCGATCGCTCGCTCTTTCTCTCTTGTTTTCTTCTTAAACTGCTGCTAAAGATTTAGTCGAGTCCAGCGCTCTCCTTCCAGACATCAGACCGCAGGAGTGTTAGCACAGGACCGCTGTGTGAGTGTGTGTGTGTGTGTGTGTGTGTGTGTGAGAGTGTCGGGTTAACTGAAGGTACGTGATCCATACACTGACTGTACTGATAGACGCTTCTCTCTCCCCGCTGGGGTTTGAAATTAACCGCGTGTCGATCGTCCCAGAGAATGATAGACCGGGAGAAACTGCATTCGATCCGCTCAGGAATGGCTCTGTAAAGTTGTTTGCTTAACCTGTCATGCTTCTGTTTCAAGGTTATGATGTTTAACTAAAACTAAAACTCGAACCTTAAAAAAATTATTCAAATAAACCTTTACTGAAATGAAATATTAAATAAGAAATTATATTTGAAGTACTAAAATATATAAAACTAACATAAAAATGAATAAAAACTGTACAGACAAATTTTTTTTAAAGACACAACAAAATTACTAAATCTTTCAAACTAAAACTCACAAAAATTTTAAATAAACAGCTGAAATAAAATATTTTAAAAAGTTAATTGAAGTAATAAAATAACTAAAATTAAAACTAATATCAAAATTAATAGAAACTTTAGAGGCATATTTTTTTTATTACAATTGACGAAATTACAAAATCTTGAAATTAAATTAAAATGAAACCAAAAATGTATAAAAATAGAAACTAATTCAAAATATTAATAGTATATCAATGATGCTAAAATGACTAAAACTTTCAAATTAAAATTAAAATGGAAACTGAAAATAAATATATTAGTGAAATAATAAAACTAGAATTAAAAGAATAAAACGAGTAATTATGTTTTGCTTATAGAAAGTGAAGCCTATTTTAGGACCTATAATACGTTTTTTAATATTATTGTAACATAATTTTCATGATAATTGAACACATTTTCTCCAAAATTCTGATTACAGTAATACATCCGCACATCATGCAAGATATTGTAATGGTTCTGTTCAATATAGTTTCTGTTCTAGAATATCTTGTTCTTATTATTTGATTTTAGGGTGAAATGTTCTTTATATTAATTTATTTTATTTTTGTGGCAGCCATGCAGCTGAGATCATGAGTGTCACGGTTGCAGTTGCTTGGTTATGAATTTGTATAAATATTAACTCCGTGCTTTACTATAAACTGGAAGTGCTTAAGTTAATGTGCAGTCTGAAGCGTTTGGATAAGTCAGGTTTGTGGTGTCCCGCTCAGGTACCTGCAGGAGGTGGGCTACACCGACACCATCCTGGATGTGAAGTCTCAGCGGGTCAAAGCGCTGCTCGGTCTGACTGGAGACAGCGGAGAGAGACCCGGAGACAAGCGCACTGAGCCCATGGTGAACGGGACCGAGCCGGCCTCGCTGAAGGACAGCACCACCACCATGATCGGGTCAGTGATGGAGCAAGCAATATTAGCTTATTTATTTATTTCAATCACTGACCTTAGATCAGCCCATATTAGCAATATTTTATTTTATTTTATTTTATTTAACTCCCTAAAGACATATCAGCCTCTATTACCTTTTATTTTATTTATTGATTGATTTATTTTTCCCTGAAGATATATCAGCCACTATTACTTCTATTTTTATTTTATTAACTCCATAAAGATATATCAGCCTCTATTACCTTTTATTTCATTTATTATTTTTAATTTCCCTAAAGATATAACAGCCACTATTACTTCTATTTTTATTTTATTAACTCCATAAAGATATATCAGCCTCTATTACATTTTATTTTATTTCCCTAAAAATATATAATCTACTATTACCTCTATTTTTATTTTGTTTTATTTTATTAACTCCCTGAAGATATATCGGCCCATATTAGCTTTATTTATTTATTTGGCTTACTGAAGATATAGCAACATTTATTTATTTTATTTAACTCCCTGAAGATATATTGCCCATATTAGCTTTATTTATATATTTAACTCTCTGTTGGCTAATTTTTATTTTATTTATTTATCTACCAAAATATATATCTGCCTCGATAAGTTTATTTGTTTGTTTGTTTAACTCACTAAAGATACATCAGCCTTTATTTATTTGTTGTCCTCCACTCTACTTGCATTACTAGATTGTGTGTCTGGTGTGAGTGTGAGTGTGAGTGTGAGTGTGAGTGTGAGTGTGAGTGTGAGTGTGAGTGTGAGTGTGAGTGTGAGTGTGAGTGTGAGTGTGTGTGTGTCAGTAACAGTAAGGCTGAATGAATGCAGGATTGTTCGTCTCGTTGAGTTTCCTGTGCCTGGAGAGAGGCTGGTACAGCGAGAGACGCCACACTCTCCGATCGCTCGCTCTTTCTCTCTTGTTTTCTTCTTAAACTGCTGCTAAAGATTTAGTCGAGTCCAGCGCTCTCCTTCCAGACATCAGACCGCAGGAGTGTTAGCACAGGACCGCTGTGTGAGTGTGTGTGTGTGTGTGTGTGTGTGTGTGAGAGTGTCGGGTTAACTGAAGGTACGTGATCCATACACTGACTGTACTGATAGACGCTTCTCTCTCCCCGCTGGGGTTTGAAATTAACCGCGTGTCGATCGTCCCAGAGAATGATAGACCGGGAGAAACTGCATTCGATCCGCTCAGGAATGGCTCTGTAAAGTTGTTTGCTTAACCTGTCATGCTTCTGTTTCAAGGTTATGATGTTTAACTAAAACTAAAACTCGAACCTTAAAAAAATTATTCAAATAAACCTTTACTGAAATGAAATATTAAATAAGAAATTATATTTGAAGTACTAAAATATATAAAACTAACATAAAAATGAATAAAAACTGTACAGACAAATTTTTTTTAAAGACACAACAAAATTACTAAATCTTTCAAACTAAAACTCACAAAAATTTTAAATAAACAGCTGAAATAAAATATTTTAAAAAGTTAATTGAAGTAATAAAATAACTAAAATTAAAACTAATATCAAAATTAATAGAAACTTTAGAGGCATATTTTTTTTATTACAATTGACGAAATTACAAAATCTTGAAATTAAATTAAAATGAAACCAAAAATGTATAAAAATAGAAACTAATTCAAAATATTAATAGTATATCAATGATGCTAAAATGACTAAAACTTTCAAATTAAAATTAAAATGGAAACTGAAAATAAATATATTAGTGAAATAATAAAACTAGAATTAAAAGAATAAAACGAGTAATTATGTTTTGCTTATAGAAAGTGAAGCCTATTTTAGGACCTATAATACGTTTTTTAATATTATTGTAACATAATTTTCATGATAATTGAACACATTTTCTCCAAAATTCTGATTACAGTAATACATCCGCACATCATGCAAGATATTGTAATGGTTCTGTTCAATATAGTTTCTGTTCTAGAATATCTTGTTCTTATTATTTGATTTTAGGGTGAAATGTTCTTTATATTAATTTATTTTATTTTTGTGGCAGCCATGCAGCTGAGATCATGAGTGTCACGGTTGCAGTTGCTTGGTTATGAATTTGTATAAATATTAACTCCGTGCTTTACTATAAACTGGAAGTGCTTAAGTTAATGTGCAGTCTGAAGCGTTTGGATAAGTCAGGTTTGTGGTGTCCCGCTCAGGTACCTGCAGGAGGTGGGCTACACCGACACCATCCTGGATGTGAAGTCTCAGCGGGTCAAAGCGCTGCTCGGTCTGACTGGAGACAGCGGAGAGAGACCCGGAGACAAGCGCACTGAGCCCATGGTGAACGGGACCGAGCCGGCCTCGCTGAAGGACAGCACCACCACCATGATCGGGTCAGTGATGGAGCAAGCAATATTAGCTTATTTATTTATTTCAATCACTGACCTTAGATCAGCCCATATTAGCAATATTTTATTTTATTTTATTTTATTTAACTCCCGAAAGACATATCAGCCTCTATTACCTTTTATTTTATTTATTGATTGATTTATTTTTCCCTGAAGATATATCAGCCACTATTACTTCTATTTTTATTTTATTAACTCCATAAAGATATATCAGCCTCTATTACCTTTTATTTTATTTATTGATTGATTTATTTTTCCCTGAAGATATATCAGCCACTATTACTTCTATTTTTATTTTATTAACTCCATAAAGATATATCAGCCTCTATTACCTTTTATTTTATTTATTGATTGATTTATTTTTCCCTGAAGATATATCAGCCACTATTACTTCTATTTTTATTTTATTAACTCCATAAAGATATATCAGCCTCTATTACCTTTTATTTCATTTATTATTTTTAATTTCCCTAAAGATATAACAGCCACTATTACTTCTATTTTTATTTTATTTTATTTTATTTTATTAACTCCATAAAGATATATCAGCCTCTATTACATTTTATTTTATTTCCCTAAAAATATATAATCTACTATTACCTCTATTTTTATTTTGTTTTATTTTATTAACTCCCTGAAGATATATCGGCCCATATTAGCTTTATTTATTTATTTGGCTTACTGAAGATATAGCAACATTTATTTATTTTATTTAACTCCCTGAAGATATATTGCCCATATTAGCTTTATTTATATATTTAACTCTCTGTTGGCTAATTTTTATTTTATTTATTTATCTACCAAAATATATATCTGCCTCGATAAGTTTATTTGTTTGTTTGTTTAACTCACTAAAGATACATCAGCCTTTATTTATTTGTTGTCCTCCACTCTACTTGCATTACTAGATTGTGTGTCTGTGAAATGCGAGCATGATGCATGATGACTGGTCTTCTTTCTCTCTGTCTGAACTCTGTATGTTTGTGGATTGGACCCGCAGTAAAGCGGAGATGACGGAGTCCACCTCAGTGCTGGAAGCCTTCAAGTTCATCGAGAAAGCTGCCGCAGAGTTCAGCGATGAAGACGACGATGAAGACAGCGAGGGACAGAACAAGACCATCGTGGACCTCTCCACCGTGAGTTAGCGCTCGCACGCGTTCACACGCCTCTCACAAACACTGAGCTCCAGAACATGTCAGTTACACCAGCTGCCCTCGCTCACACTTCCTCTTCCTGTTGTAGATGGTGAGGAGGAAGGTGTCTCCGTCTCCCTCCTCTTCCTCAGCTGACATGAGCGATGACTTGGACACGGAGGAGGTTCTGAAGGGCTTTGACTTCCTGGCCAATAGTGAGGACATGGAGGGTCCGTCTGAGGCGCCGTCCTCCGGAGAGCGAGCCGACTGGGGTGAGAGTCAGCTCTTACAGCTAAACACACCAGCAGATGCGGAAATAGATGCTTAGAGCTTCGATTATACTGACAAACAGGCAGAGACGCAGCAGTATAGGGGTTTGTGATCATGCAAAATAGTGGTCAACCGATATATCACCATAGCCGATATATCGGCCGATATTTGGCATTTTTCAAATATCGGCATCAGCCGATAAGTGTTTATATTTGGCCAATGCGTTCGAGGTGGGACTTTTATTTTGACGGCGCTGCCGCTTGAGCACAGTGCTCACATTCTCCCTCTTGTTCGCCGTCGTCGTAGTTCTGGATAGAAGTCTGTCTAATAATCAGATAGAACTGTTAAACAAAGGAATTAAAATGTATACAAAAAGTATTATAACGATTGCTTTTATATTATTAGTAATAAAAAGGCAAACATTATAATACTTTCTCGTCTGTCGTCAGCATTCAGCAAATACGCATTTATATCATTTAAACAAATCTTTGAATGGCTAATGGCACAAACCTTGCAAACTTAGTCGAATCCAGTTGTGAGATCTTGTGAAGGGTGACCTGCATGATCGCGTGTTCCTGCGTGACTTTCGGTCCGTGCAAATTGAATGCGTTAAACATTAAATTCGTGATTTCTAGTTACCCCAAAGTCTTAAGTGGTAGTGTCAAAATTAAAGATGCGTATGGCTGTGCCGATCTGTCTTATTTTAGTATTTAGTTTTTATTTTTATATTTTATATTTTCCTTGTTTTTTTTTTTTAACAAATTTTAGTATGCCTATATAGGTCAAAATGACAAATGTTGTTGTGGCTGAACTATCTTAAAATAATAATTTATAAGTAATAATATTTTATAAGAAATTAAGGGAATTAAGTTTAAAAGCTTTTTAAATCTTTTTAAATGATTTTTTTGAAATATTAAAATGTAAATATAATTATTATTTTATTCCTCGGAGAAGTTGCGTCTCTCAGTTCAACACTTTAAAGCAGCTCTTTAGTTTCTAGTATTAAAATAATATTTTTTATATTTAATATTTTCTTTATTAAAGTTTTTTTTGGCAGGTTTTTCATCATGTGTTGCAGATTGTTTTGTGTCATGCAGGATCGTCTCTGAACACGAGCTGCTCCTCGCATTGTCTTTCATTGCAGTCAGTTGCAGTGTTTGATTTCAGAGCGGCGTCAAATGCACTGGATGTGTTTGAGTTACTGTCTCCTCGTGTGTTCCTCCACACACACACACACACACTCACTCACTCACTCACTCACACACACACACACACACTCACTCAC
>NW_015506354.1:142140-143135 GCF_001515645.1 Sinocyclocheilus grahami | reverse complement strand
TCTCTCTCTCTCTCACACACACACTCTCACACACACTCACACTCTATCACATGCCCTCACACACACACACACTCACACACACACACTCACACTCACACACTCTCTCACACACACTCACACTCTCTCACACTCACTCACACACACACGCTCTCACACTCACACTCACACACTCTCTCACACACACTCACACTCTCTCACACTCACTCACACACACACGCTCTCACACTCACACTCACACACTCTCTCACACACACTCACACTCTCTCACACTCACTCACACACACACGCTCTCACACTCACACTCACACACTCTCTCACACACACTCACACTCTCTCACACTCACTCACACACACACGCTCTCACACTCACACTCACACACTCTCTCACACACACTCACACTCTCTCACACTCACTCACACACACACGCTCTCACACTCACACACACTCCCTACCCCTCAATCCATCTCTGTTGAGTCTCTGAAGAGAATTGGACTGATTTTTCTCGTTCACACGGCCGTCGATCGGCTCTTAGGCTCTCAAATTGAAAATGGTGCTGAAAAGGTGGAGACTGCGGCTCGGGCCACTGCCAAAACTCCTCGTGTGTAGTATTTCATGACTTCAGCACTATTCGGACAGGATTTCTCAGGGTGGGGTCAGTCACATGACCGTAATGCAGATGTGACGTTCAGGAATCAACATTACACATTTCTGACATTTATAATGACCCTTTTCAGCAAGAGAGATTTAAAAATGGAAAAAGACAATAAATCAACATTTGTTTTGATGTGTAGATATCAAGATGAGATCAGACAAAAGTATTTACTCTCAATCAGTCACAAAAAAATAACAAAAAAGAAAAATAAATAAAATATATATTATCAGCGCTGGACCTTTTTAAATGTTTACTATAAGCCCATAGTCAGTGTTTTGCGTAAGTGTGAGTGTGTGTGAGCGTGTGTGTGTGTGAGCGTGTGTGTGTGAGCGTGTGTGTGTG
>NW_015506354.1:133105-141877 GCF_001515645.1 Sinocyclocheilus grahami | reverse complement strand
TGTGTGTGTGGGCGGGTGTGTGTGTGAGCGTGTGTGTGAGCGTGTGTGTGTGTGTGTGTGTGAACATATATAGTTTATTTATTTACAATTATTATTAGCTTATTGGAAGCATTTAAAAAGGTCCAGTGCCTTATATATATATATATATATATTTATTTGTTTTTTTTTTGTTCGTTTTTTATCATTATTGTATATAATTGTCTACTCACACCAAGTTGAACAAAATAATAACAAAAAATAAAATGTATATATATTTATATATATATATATATATAATTTCATATTCCTATAGAGTTTTGCATCATTTTATATATACATTTATTTTTTTCTTGTATTAATATATACAATTATGTACATTCACACTAACATAAACTAAAATTAAAAAAATATATATATATACAGTATATTATTCCCTTAGTAAAAAAATTTAAAAAACGAATGTAATAATTTATTTAAAATACATTTATTTCATACTACGTATACTTCAAATCCATTAATGTATTTATTGACATATCACTTAAGACTTACTGACATAAAATTATAATTAAACTTTATTTGGAGTACTTCTTGTGCGCAAAGTACATTTTTGTTAATATTATGCCTAAAATGTGTTTTAATATCACTATTAATAAGTATTGTATAATCTCTGTATAATATCAATCTTTAAATGCAAGATATTTAAAGTGTTCCAGCAATATTTCCACTTTAGCACAATCAAATATCCTTCAGTATAGCTTTAGTTGGACATCAACAGTGCATTAAGCACAGAGTTAGTTAGTTTAGCAGTGTAATAAACCAAAAGTACAATTGCAGGGTGTTTTTATTAAGCACATAAATATGTAAATGTAGTATGCTTGGCACATACATTTTAGGTTTTTTTTTCACTATTATTATGGCCCTTTTTAACTGCTTACCCAATTAGACTTGATTTTTTTCCTGTAAGCTCACAGTCTTTGTTTTGCATAATTTTATGATATACCAGAATTGTAGTTCTGTATAGCAGTGTTATCATCTGTTTTTTTCCTGGATTGAGGTAGAAAACAGCTGGAATTCTGATTTAGATGGCAATACAATCAGCAACGAGCAGCTGTAAAAGCTGAAGTGACGTTTCTGTGCGATTAGGCCTGATCTACATGTCGTTCATGTTGAGTGCGAGTCGTGTGAAGCTCTGATCGCATCAGAGTCAGGCGTGTAACGTGTCTTCCTCCCTCCTCCGTGTAGAAAAGCAAGAGCAGAGCCCCTCGTCTGAGTCCTGGGACGTGGATGAGGGTCTGATCTCTAAACTCAAGGAACAGTACAAGAAGGAGCGCAAGGGCAAGAAAGGGGTGAAGAGTAAGTGGGATAGGAACCTCTCGCTCGCCGCCGCCTCTTTCTTTCTTTACTCTTATTTCTTCTAGTGCTCAACCGATATCTGCTTTAAACCACTGAAATCTGGAAAACTGAAGGCTGATATGATGCATGTGTGGCTGAAAATTCAGTGAATCTCACGCAAACATGGTCAGGTCATATTTCAAGGATATTTGTGACCCTGCAGCACAAAAGCAGTGTTGAGTCGCTGGGGGATATTTGTAGCAATAGCCAACAATACATTGTATGAGTCACAATTATACATTTCTCTTTTATGCCAAAAATCATTAGGATATTAAGTAAAGATCATGTTCCATGAAGATATTTAGTAAATCTCCTACCGTAAATATATCAAAACTTAATGTTTGATTAGTAATATGCATTGCTAAGAACTTCATTTGAACAACTTTAAAGATGATTTTCTCAATATTTAGATTTTTTTGCACCCTCAGATTCCAGATTTTCATTCCAAATATATACATCAATGGAAAGATTATTTATTCAGCTTTCAGATGATGCATAAATCTAAATTTCAAAAAATTTACCCTTATGACTGGTTTTGTGCTCCAGGGTCACATATATATTTCAAACTATTAAGATTTGTTTTGCATTTTTTAAACCCCAAATTCTCTTTACTGGTTACTTTAATACAATTCTTTTTACAGTATTACTGTAAAAAATGTATATTATTTATTAGTACTAATGCATTATTAATTATATACTAATATGTTATATTATATTAATGATTATTAATTATAATTATTAGTAATTGTTTAATTAAGTAAAGTTTTATTTAATTGAGAATGTATAAAAAAAGCAGAACAACAAATACTACCGTGATGTTCAAAATTTTATTTTTTTACATTACGTTAAAGAGAGTTTAAATATGTGTAATTGTCATGAAAATAATACAAAAAATCTTAATGCACTGAAGAAAAAAATTGTGCAAGATTACTTTTCAATTTTCACATTATTTTCCGTTTTTAAATTGCAGTTTTCCTCGGAAATTAAAAAAAAAATTTTAAAAATAAAATTTAAAAAGTGGCATTTTGAAGCAAAAAGACTGAAATATTGTTTTTCGAATAAATGTATTTTTGTTTTATTTACAACCACCCTTTTTTACAGTGTGGTCCTTAATTTCTTTATCTTTATGCAAAATAAATTCTCTCTCTTTTTTATAATATCATAATATTCATATTTTTATTTATTAATTAAATTTTTAATGCATTTATTTTTTATTTTATTTTATCATTTTTTTAATGAAATTTGACTCGAACATGTCTTGTTTTTGTGAGATTCACTCATTTATGTATTTATTTTAAAATATAAAAAAATGGAAACCAATTGGTCTGAAGGCCATTTCTGGCAAAGTTATCAGGTGTTGCTGATCATGTCAGAATTGGCCGTTTGTTTGGCCTGATATATCGGTTTATCACTAGTTTCATCTAATGTATCTGTATAATCATCAGCTAGTTTGACAAAAATCCAGCCGCTCTCTTCAGTCCTCCCCGTCACTCATCCGTTCATGGTCTTGTCATCCGCTCCTTCTTTTAGGATCCAGCTGCATCTACCGTTTATTTTCCCCTTCTTCATTTTGCTCTTCAGCTGCTCATTTCTGTTGCTCTCTTTGCATTTATGCTGGTGCTCTGAGAGGGGTGTGGCTTATTTGCTCCACCCCCTTTGTGATTAGGGGCGTGGGTATAAATCAGGCTCCGCCCCTACCCTGCTTCCACTGTAGTGTTCAGATGAGACATCACCGATCGCTGCTTACTTTATCAATGCTCACTCTAATTTTTCCTCTCTGATTTTTATTCCAGTGCTTCATTTCTTTGTCATTTCATTCTGACTTCCTAGACCGTGAAAGTACAGTTAAAGCCTAGACCAGAGATGCCCAGAGTTGACCTTTGATGACCTTTGTCTATAAACTATAAAAAACATTTACACTACTTGAAATCAAATAAATGTTAACTGAAGTAAAAAAAAAAATGCTGGTCTCATTTCGTTTACTAAAATAAAAAAAACTACTAAAAATGACTAAAACACACAATAAAATTACTAAAACTTTAACTAAAATTAACATGAAATCAGAAAATATAAAGAAAAAATCTCATGTGTGTGGCAGGGACACATATTGTATATTATAATATATGTAAATATCATGATGCATATCAGTTTTTATTTTTATAATTTCCACTTTCATTTTAATTTAAAAGTTTAAATAAATACATAAATTTAGTTAAAGATTTAATTTAAAAAGTAAACTTATTTCAGCTTGTTGCAAAGGCAAGATCTCTTATTTTTGTTGAAGTACTTAAAACGTAAAAACTATATATTTAAAAATATATATTATATAAAATATAAAAACAAAAAACTAACAACAAAATTAGTAAAAATGAAAACGGAAATGTAAAAATAAAATATTATCATTTTCTTAATTTTAGTTCTCTTGCTATTTTGTTTTTATTTTATTTCTCATAAGTAAAGACAAAACTAAGATGAAACGTTTATTATAATGGGTTTATAGGATGATTGTTAGTTTGTTAAAAATGTAAAACTTTTACCAGATTGATCATGTTTATAATTAATCATAATGAAGCCGTTTAGATGATCTTTTATTTCATGTTTATTTTATTTTCAAGTATTTTTTATGGTTTTAGTTAACTATAATAACCGTGGTGCTCGCCCAAAACTATTTAAGCAAAACATTATTAATATTTTAATTAAGTGAATTTATGTTTGCAGCTGTAGTATTAAATAAGATATTCCCAAAATAAACCAAAACAGGATCATGCAATCATGCAATTCTACGTAATCACACAAGTAATATTTTACTTTACCTTACAGCTTGGAATAATTTGAGGAAAAAAATGAATTGCAACCCCCCCCCGGGGATTTTTTTTTTTTTTTATAAATTTTTTTTTATTTTATTATTTTTTTTTTTTTTTTTTTTCCCCCAAAAGTTTTATTTCAGGTTTTTAATAGTTTTTTTTTATAAATTACAATTTAGGTTTAATTTGTTTTATTTCGGTTTTATTTTAGTTTGTTTTATTAGTTTTTGTTTGTTTGTTTTTTTTACATTTATGTTTAATTTGTTTTTTATTTCTTTTTTGTATACTACAGTTTAGGTGTAATTTGTTTTTATTTCAGTTTTATTTCAGATTTTCATTAGTTTTTTTATATTACTATTTAGGTTTAATTTATTTTATTTCAGTGTTTTATTTTTTTATTATTACTATTTCGGTTTAATTTAGTTCAAATTCAGTTTAAATATTACTATTTTTACTTCAGTTTTTTTTTTATATGACTATTTAGGTTCTTTTTTATCATTTTATTTTTATTTTTTTTTTAGCTTTTTATCAGTGTTTTTTTTTTTATTCGTTTTTTATATATTAATATTCAGGTTTAGTTTATTGTTATTTCAGTTTTTTTAAATATTACTATTCCAGTTTAGTTTGTTTTTATTTCATTAGTTTTTATTTATTTTATTTCCAGTTAGAACTTTTAGTGCTTGAATTTAGCGTTTTCAATTCAGCTTTTTCCATTTTTTTTTTTTTATATACATTTTTTTATATTAATATTTCAATTTATGTATTTATTCTAATAGTACTATATATGTTTCATTTGTTTTTATTTCAGTTCCATTATTAAGTTAGTAATTGTGGTGCCTCAACTTAAACTAAATGAAAAATAGAGACTTTTTCCTTTCATCTTTATTTCAGAAATGTCGTAGTTGTGAAGTCAAGTCTGCTTTATTGTCAATTCTTCCACATGTACAGCACATACACACAGAGAATTGAAATTGCGTTACTCTCAGACCCTTGGTGCATACAGATAACACTACAGTAGAACATAAATACAGAAATACAGATAGATACAGATAATAGATAATAGCCCTGTGTTTTGCTGGTGTCGGTCAGTGTAACGTGGTGTTGTTGTTTCAGGTGCGCCGCTCTGGATGTGGAGCCCATCTACACCTTCAGGGCTCACAGGTGCGTGTGAATCAGGTCTAGATCTTATTACCAGGATAAACCAGCAGCTGTCTGATGTGGTGTATGTCTGGTCTCAGGGGTCCGGTTCTGTGTGTGGTGATGAGCTCCAGCGGTGAGCAGTGTTTCAGCGGCGGTTTGGACGCGAGCATTCAGTGCTGGAACACACCGAGCCCCAACATCGACCCGTATGACTCGTACGGTGCGTCCCTGTCCCCTGCAGACGCCAGTGAGTCTCAGTGAGAGTGTGTGTGTGATCGAGTGTGTCTGTGTTTGCTGTAGAGCCGTCGGTGCTGCGGGGGGCGCTGTCTGGACACACAGATGCAGTCTGGGGTTTGGTGTACAGCTCGGCTCATCAGAGACTGCTGTCGTGCTCCGCAGACGGGACGGTGAGGCTCTGGAGCGCAGCGGATATCACGCCCGCCATCGCCGTCTTCAACCAGGACAAAGGTACTGCACCCAAACACACATCAGTTGCTTTTGTTTGTTTACCACACATCAGTTTACAAAAATGTGTTTTATTTTTTATTTTAGCTTTGAAATGGACCCCAATTTAACAGTCTTAAAGAATTAAAAAATGAGACCACACAGCAGTTTACCAAAAATATTTTATTTAATATTTTAGCAATATTTTAATATATTGATGGTTAGATGATTTCAGCACCTGTTATGCCATTGTCTCTGACTGTATTCACAGAGACAAGAAGCAATAAAGGTGCGTTTATGAATTATACACAGGGTGAGCGTTTTCGGGTTAAGAATAAAAATAACAACATAGCTCTGGTTCCTTATTAATACAGTAATTATTCACATTAATTTTGCATAATAGGTCCCCTTTAAAATGGACCCCAAAATGACAGTCTTAAAAAATTTAAGTATAATTTACAACACATAATTTACAAAAAAAATATATATATATATATTTTTTTTTTTTAGCATTAAAAAATAAAATAAAGAGTGATCTTTTTTAAAAGTTGGCGCACTACAGCTGCAAACAATTCAATTAATTAATTGAAACATTAATAATGTTTTACTGACCTTTTTTATAATTTTTTTTTGGGGGACGAACACCTACAGGCATGTTTTTTTAGGAGCTGTGCATGCTTTTTTGCATTTTTAACTCTGTTAGTTATTAATATTTTACTAGTTACAAATATTTTACCCAACATTTTTTATATATTTATTTATTTATTTAATAAATGAATTAATTATCTTTTTGTTGTTGTTGTTTTTTTGATGAATTTTAGATTTTGAGTTTTTTGATGAACAAACCCCAAAATAATATTCTTACAAAAAAAAAAGACCAGTTTAAAAATCATCAGTTTAAAAAAAATTTTTGCTTTAGTTGAGTTGAGTTTATGAATTGTTTGGTTGGTTTTGTCGGTGGTTCGTGATGATTTCAGCTGTGAAAAGCACAAACACATGATTGAGCTCCTTCTGTTGTTTTCTGTGCGCTTCAGAGCTGGGCGTCCCGTCGTCGGTGGATCTGGTCTGCAGTGATCCGGCTCACATGGTCACGGCCTTCACTAACGGCAGGTTGGGCATCTTCAACATGGAGACCCGACAGCTGGTGCTGGAGCTCGAGTCGCAAGCCGCCGGAATACCCGGTACTTCACAGGCACTTTCTGAGATTTTAGCCACAGGATTCGGTGAAAACAGAAACGTTTCTTGACTCTGTAAACTGAAACTTGTCTTGTCACACAGTGTCAACATCCCTTTTAGTTTATAGATACTTGACATAAAAAGCCTATCCAGAAAACTCAATAAATGGAATCATAATAGTCTAATCATCAATGAATGGTAAAGTCCCATGATGCTCTCTGACGTTGATGTGTTTGATGTTCAGATGCGCCGTGTCAGATTAATAAAGTGCTCAGTCACCCGACGCTGCCCATCACCATCACAGCACAGGAGGACCGACACATCCGATTCTACGACAACAACACAGGTGACCGATTCTACTCAGATTAACAGCTTTACTTTATTATTCTTATTATTTTGATTATTGATGTTGTTTTTGTTATGATTATGTTGATTATTATTAGTATTTTAATATATATGTAAATGTGTGTATATATATATATATATATATATATACACACACACACACACAAACGCTACTGTTCAAAAGTTTGGAATAAATAAGATTTTTTTTTGTTTTTGAAAGAAGTCTCCTCTGCTCACCAAATACTGTAAAAACAGTGAAATATTATTACAATTAAAAAAAAAGTGTCTGTGAATATCTGTTAAGCTGTAATGTATTTCTGTGATGCGCAGCTGTATTTTCAGCATCATTACTGCAGTCTTCAGTGTCACATGATCTTCAGAAATCAGTATAATATGCTGATCTGCTGCTCCAGAAACATTTCTGATTATTATCAGTGTTGAACACAGTCGTGCTGCACAATATTTTTGTGGAAACTGTCATATATTTTATTTTTCAGGATTCACAGATTTATAGAAAGTTCAAAAGAACCGCATTTATTTGAAATAGAAATCTTTTATAACATTATAAATGTCTTTACTGTCACTTTTGATCAATTTAATGCATCCTTGATGAATAAAAATATTCATATAAATATAGTTTTATTATAAAAAACAGAGAAAATTAGTACAGACCCAAAACTTATAAGCAGGGCTCTGAACCGGTTCAAGGAATGAAAGCAAAAACCGGAAACTAATGAAATTTTGACAGGAACATAAATAGAAACGAAATCAAATTTAAATTGAGCGGAAAATTTGCATGACGAAGAACTTGTTGACATGTCCGGTTGTAATAGAAAATGGAGAAAAGCATTACACGATGATTTTATTTGCGCAAATGACACGAAAAACATCCCACAAGCGATATCTAGAGCGATAATGCAATGAGCGTTTGGTGTGCACACAGCATTAGAGTTTCTCCCAGGATATGTCACGAACCGCTTCAAGCATGTTTTGCTTCTAGCTGTATAACCATAAATTACGGAGTAACAGTTTCCTCTCTTAGAAGGGAAAACAATGCAGTTTCGCTTTTAAATTAATTTGTTTTAGCTTGACGTTTTATAGCCTAAATACTAATAACTTTAGAGGCTTTGAATTCATTTCAGGCTTTGATTTTATACGAGTAGCATTTTTTCTTAACCATTTAGCAAACATTTTTAAATATCTTGAAAAAATACTTTAATGTCTTTAAAGCGTTGACACTTTTTCGTTTAATACATTTGGCCAATATCTTGTTAGAAAAGATGATGCTGTATTGGATATGATGACTAAACGCAAGATACCAGCGTAAAGAAAAACCGGTTTCAGAACGGCAATAATACAGAGGAACGCATTAGCAGAAACGTTAAAATACCGATTCTGCTCCGAGTGAACGCTTTAATTTTTTTTAAACCCTGCTTACAACATTACTTTTTTAGAAATCATATATATATATTATATATATATATATATATAT
>NW_015506354.1:111511-131375 GCF_001515645.1 Sinocyclocheilus grahami | reverse complement strand
GGACAATATTTGGCTGAGATACAACTATTTGAAAATCTGGAATCTGAGGGTGCAAAAAAATCTAAATATTGAGAAAATCATCTTTAAAGTTGTCCAAATGAAGTTCTTAGCAATGCATATTACTAATCAAACATTAAGTTTTGATATATTTACGGTAGGAGATTTACAAAATATCTTCATGGAACATGATCTTTACTTAATATCCTAATGATTTTTGGCATAAAAGAGAAATGTATAATTGTGACCCATACAATGTATTGTTGGCTATTGCTACAAATATCCCCCAGCGACTCAACACTGCTTTTGTGGTGCAGGGACACATATTGTATATTATAATATATGTAAATATCATGATGCATATCAGTTTTTATTTTTATAATTTCCACTTTCATTTTAATTTAAAAGTTTAAATAAATACATAAATTTAGTTAAAGATTTAATTTAAAAAGTAAACTTATTTCAGCTTGTTGCAAAGGCAAGATCTCTTATTTTTGTTGAAGTACTTAAAACGTAAAAACTATATATTTAAAAATATATATTATATAAAATATAAAAACAAAAAACTAACAACAAAATTAGTAAAAATGAAAACGGAAATGTAAAAATAAAATATTATCATTTTCTTAATTTTAGTTCTCTTGCTATTTTGTTTTTATTTTATTTCTCATAAGTAAAGACAAAACTAAGATGAAACGTTTATTATAATGGGTTTATAGGATGATTGTTAGTTTGTTAAAAATGTAAAACTTTTACCAGATTGATCATGTTTATAATTAATCATAATGAAGCCGTTTAGATGATCTTTTATTTCATGTTTATTTTATTTTCAAGTATGTTTTATGGTTTTAGTTAACTATAATAACCGTGGTGCTCGCCCAAAACTATTTAAGCAAAACATTAATATTTTAATTAAGTGAATTTATGTTTGCAGCTGTAGTATGCTGATATATATATATATATATAGTATTTGATACAGAAATGTCAGTTCCTTCATCAGTGGAAATGTGCTGTATTTGTGAATGTTTCTCAGATCACTAATAATAAAGACGCCCTGCGGAAGACGTGGAACCCCAAGTTCACGCTCAGAAACCACTTCGATTCGATCCGCGGCCTTGCGTTTTGCGTTTCACCCCGTCGAGCCGGTTCTGATCACCGCGTCTGAAGATCACACGCTCAAACTGTGGAACCTGCAGAAAACCGCCCCGACCAAGAAGTGAGAGTCTCATTACCCTGGTCCTCATTCAGGGGTTTGATTCATATTGTAAACTAGATTTTTATTTAATTTAGTTTTTTTTTTTTTTTTGTAATTTTATGTGCTTTTGTCAGTTTTATTTTTAATAAATTAAAAGTTAAACATTAATATTTACAGTATATCAGTTTTTTTTATTAGTTCTAATTTGTTTTATTTCGGTTTTATTTTAGTTTGGTTTATTAGTTTTTGTTTGTTTGTTTTTTTTACATTTATGTTTAATTTGTTTTTTATTTCAGTTTTATTTCTTTTTTGTATACTACAGTTTAGGTGTAATTTGTTTTTATTTCAGTTTTATTTCAGATTTTCATTAGTTTTTTTATATTACTATTTAGGTTTAATTTATTTTATTTCAGTGTTTTATTTTTTTATTATTACTATTTCGGTTTAATTTAGTTCAAATTCAGTTTAAATATTACTATTTTTACTTCAGTTTTTTTTTTATATGACTATTTAGGTTCTTTTTTATCATTTTATTTTTATTTTTTTTTTAGCTTTTTATCAGTGTTTTTTTTTTTATTCGTTTTTTATATATTAATATTCAGGTTTAGTTTATTGTTATTTCAGTTTTTTTAAATATTACTATTCCAGTTTAGTTTGTTTTTATTTCATTAGTTTTTATTTATTTTATTTCCAGTTAGAACTTTTAGTGCTTAAATTTAGCGTTTTCAATTCAGCTTTTTCCTTTTTTTTTTTTATATAAATTTTTTTATATTAATATTTCAATTTATGTATTTATTCTAATAGTACTATATATGTTTCATTTGTTTTTATTTCAGTTCCATTATTAAGTTAGTAAATGTGGTGCCTCAACTTAAACTAAATGAAAAATAGAGACTTTTTCCTTTCATCTTTATTTCAGAAATGTCGTAGTTGTGAAGTCAAGTCTGCTTTATTGTCAATTCTTCCACATGTACAGCACATACACACAGAGAATTGAAATTGCGTTACTCTCAGACCCTTGGTGCATACAGATAACACTACAGTAGAACATAAATACAGAAATACAGATAGATACAGATAATAGATAATAGCCCTGTGTTTTGCTGGTGTCGGTCAGTGTAACGTGGTGTTGTTGTTTCAGGTGCGCCGCTCTGGATGTGGAGCCCATCTACACCTTCAGGGCTCACAGGTGCGTGTGAATCAGGTCTAGATCTTATTACCAGGATAAACCAGCAGCTGTCTGATGTGGTGTATGTCTGGTCTCAGGGGTCCGGTTCTGTGTGTGGTGATGAGCTCCAGCGGTGAGCAGTGTTTCAGCGGCGGTTTGGACGCGAGCATTCAGTGCTGGAACACACCGAGCCCCAACATCGACCCGTATGACTCGTACGGTGCGTCCCTGTCCCCTGCAGACGCCAGTGAGTCTCAGTGAGAGTGTGTGTGTGATCGAGTGTGTCTGTGTTTGCTGTAGAGCCGTCGGTGCTGCGGGGGGCGCTGTCTGGACACACAGATGCAGTCTGGGGTTTGGTGTACAGCTCGGCTCATCACAGACTGCTGTCGTGCTCCGCAGACGGGACGGTGAGGCTCTGGAGCGCAGCGGATATCACGCCCGCCATCGCCGTCTTCAACCAGGACAAAGGTACTGCACCCAAACACACATCAGTTGCTTTTGTTTGTTTACCACACATCAGTTTACAAAAATGTGTTTTATTTTTTATTTTAGCTTTGAAATGGACCCCAATTTAACAGTCTTAAAGAATTAAAAAATGAGACCACACAGCAGTTTACCAAAAATATTTTATTTAATATTTTAGCAATATTTTAATATATTGATGGTTAGATGATTTCAGCACCTGTTATGCCATTGTCTCTGACTGTATTCACAGAGACAAGAAGCAATAAAGGTGCGTTTATGAATTATACACAGGGTGAGCGTTTTCGGGTTAAGAATAAAAATAACAACATAGCTCTGGTTCCTTATTAATACAGTAATTATTCACATTAATTTTGCATAATAGGTCCCCTTTAAAATGGACCCCAAAATGACAGTCTTAAAAAATTTAAGTATAATTTACAACACATAATTTACAAAAAAAATATATATATATATATTTTTTTTTTTTAGCATTAAAAAATAAAATAAAGAGTGATCTTTTTTAAAAGTTGGCGCACTACAGCTGCAAACAATTCAATTAATTAATTGAAACATTAATAATGTTTTACTGACCTTTTTTATAATTTTTTTTTGGGGGACGAACACCTACAGGCATGTTTTTTTAGGAGCTGTGCATGCTTTTTTGCATTTTTAACTCTGTTAGTTATTAATATTTTACTAGTTACAAATATTTTACCCAACATTTTTTATTTATTTATTTATTTATTTAATAAATGAATTAATTATCTTTTTGTTGTTGTTGTTTTTTTGATGAATTTTAGATTTTGAGTTTTTTGATGAACAAACCCCAAAATAATATTCTTACAAAAAAAAAAGACCAGTTTAAAAATCATCAGTTTAAAAAAAATTTTTGCTTTAGTTGAGTTGAGTTTATGAATTGTTTGGTTGGTTTTGTCGGTGGTTCGTGATGATTTCAGCTGTGAAAAGCACAAACACATGATTGAGCTCCTTCTGTTGTTTTCTGTGCGCTTCAGAGCTGGGCGTCCCGTCGTCGGTGGATCTGGTCTGCAGTGATCCGGCTCACATGGTCACGGCCTTCACTAACGGCAGGTTGGGCATCTTCAACATGGAGACCCGACAGCTGGTGCTGGAGCTCGAGTCGCAAGCCGCCGGAAAACCTGGTACTTCACACACACTTTCTGTGATTTTAGCCACAGGACTCGATGAGATCAGTCACGTGCTGCTGAGTCCTTAAAGGAACACTCCACTATTTTTGAAAATAGGTTCATTTTCCAGCTCCCCTAGAGTTGAGTTTTACCGTTTTCGAATCCGTTCAGCCGATCTCCGGGTCTGGCGATAGCACTTTTAGCTGTAGCTTAGCATAGTTCATTGAATCTGATTAGATCAAAATCGATCAAAGAGTTTCTATATTTTTCCTATTTAGAACTTGACTCTTCTGTAATTACATCGTGTACTAAGACCGACGGAAAATGAAAAGTTGTGATTTTCGATATGGCTAGGTGTACCTGCTGCACACATGGTACGACAGCAAAGCTCCTCGATTATTACGCCGGATTGAGAGTATAGTTCCTAGCCATATCGGCCTAGAAAATCACAACTTTTCATTTTCCGTCGGTCTTAGTACACGATGTAACTACAGAAGAGTCAAGTTCTAAATAGGAAAAATATAGAAACTCTTTGGTCATTTTTGAGCGAGATGCTAACGGTCTAATCAGATTCAATTATCTATGCTAAGCTAAGCTAAAAGTGCTACCGCCAGACCCGGAGATCAGCTGAACGGATTCGAAAACGGTAAAACTCTACTATTTAACTCTAGGGGAGCTGGAAAATGAGCCTGTTTTCAAAAATAGTGGAGTGTTCCTTTAACATCATCTCTTTTAGTTTATTGGTGCTTGACGTGAAGAAGACCTTTCTAGAAATCTCAATGAATGGAATCATAATAGTTTAGTCATGAGTGAATGGAAAAGTCCCATGATGCTCTCTGACGTTGATGTGTTTGATGTTCAGATGCGCCGTGTCAGATTAATAAAGTGCTCAGTCACCCGACGCTTCCCATCACCATCACAGCACAAGAGGACCGACACATCCGATTCTTCGACAACAACACAGGTGACCGACAGATATTAATATTCAACTCAACTCGAGACTGTTTATTATTAGTATTTCAATCAGTACTTTGATTATTGATGTTGTTTTGGTTTTTATGTTGATTACTATTAGTCATTTAATATATATATGTGACCATGGACAACAAAACCAGTCATAAGGGTAAATTTTTTTTAAATTGAGATGTATACATCATCTGAAGGCTGAATAAATAAGCTCTCCATTGATGTATGGTTTGTTAGGATCGGACAATATTTGAAAATCTGGAATCTGAGGGTGCAAAAAAATCTAAATATTGAGAAAATCATCTTTAAAGTTGTCCAAATGAAGTTCTTAGCAATGCATATTACTAATCAAACATTAAGTTTTGATATATTTACGGTAGGAAATTTACAAAATATCTTCATGAAACATGATCTTTACTTAATATCCTAATGATTTTTGGCATAAAAGAGAAATGTATAATTGTGACCCATACAATGTATTGTTGGCTATTGCTACAAATATCCCCCAGCGACTTAACACTGCTTCTGTGCTGCAGAGACACATATGTGCATTTTATATGTATGTATATATATATATATACACACTTATACATGGTAAGATTTTTAATGTCGCTTCTTTCAGTCTTTTCTACTCTGCAAGGCTGTATTTATTTGATCAAAAATACTGTAAAAATTGTGAAATATTTTTAGAATTTAAAATATAAATTTTCTATGTAATTCTCTGTTAAACTGTAATGTATTTCTGTGATGTGCAGCTGTATTTTCAGCATCATTCCTCCAGTCTTCAGTGTCACATGATCTTCAGAAATCAGTATAATATTCTGATCTGCTGCTCGAGAAACATTTCTGATTATTATCAATGTTGAAAACAGTCGTGCTGCACAATATTTTTGTGGAAACTGAGATGCATTCTTTAAAAAAAGAAATAAAAAAAAAAACTTTAGAAATTATTATTAAATATATCATCTGTATATATTCCTTCATTCTGTGTATGTTTTTTTTCTTAGAAAAGTTATTGTTGTTATTTTTATTATTTAGATTTTTATGTTATTTTGTTATGTTTGTATTCATATATATTGATGTTTCTTCTCAGGCAAGTTGATTCACTCTATGGTCGCTCATCTGGATGCTGTCACCAGTCTTGCAGTGGATCCCAATGGTCTCTATCTGATGTCTGGTAGTAAGTACTCGAGAACATCAGCTTTACTCTACAGTCTGATGCTGAACAAAGTCATGCAAACACTTGTAAATGTTTTTGAACAAATCGAGTGAGCCAGTGATTCAGTTACTGATTCATAAATGCAGTCACTGGCTTATGAATCAGCTGTTTGAACAAATTGAGTGAGTCAATGATTCAGTGACTCATTCATCAAGACGGTCACTTGCTTCAGTTCTGAATAAATCAGCCATTTGAACGAATCGAGTGAGTTTTTTTTTTAATGAATCCACATATTTGAACAAATCGAGTGAGTCTGTGATTCACCGACTCATTCATAAATGCAGTCACTTGCTTAGTTTCTGAATGAATCCACGTTTTTGAACAAATTGGGTGAGTCAGTGATTCAATGACTCATTCGTAAGGACAGTCACTGGCTTATGAATCAGCTGTTTGAATGAATTGATTCAGTTACCGATTCATAAAGACAGTCACTTGCTTCATTTTTGAATTAATCCACATATTTGAACAAATCGAGTGAGTCGGTGATTGAATGACTCGTTCATAAAGACCGTCACTTTCTTCATTTCTGAATTAATCCACGTATTTGAACAAATTGGGTGAGTTAGTGATTCAGTGACTCATTCATCAAGATGGTCACTTGCTTCATTTCTGAATAAATCAGCCATTTAAACGAATCGAGTGAGTCAATAATTCAATGACTCATAAATGCAGTCACTTTCTTA
This sequence comes from Sinocyclocheilus grahami, assembly GCF_001515645.1. NCBI lineage: Eukaryota > Metazoa > Chordata > Actinopteri > Cypriniformes > Cyprinidae > Sinocyclocheilus > Sinocyclocheilus grahami. The sequence goes on along the minus strand of NW_015506354.1, from coordinate 124,537 downwards.
ATTTCTGAATGAATCAACCATCTGAACAAATCAGTTGAATGAATCACTCATTAACACAGTGACTTCACGCCACCTACTGGTGGTTCATATTTCAATATTCATGTAAAAAACATTAAAACCCATTTATTATAGTTATTTATTAAATGTTTTCTTTGTAAAGCAACTTTTTCGAAATGTCTGTTCAATAAGCTGATGTGTCTCAGGTCATGACTGCTCGGTGCGTCTGTGGAACATGGAGAGCAAGACGTGCATCCAGGAGTTCACGGCTCACAGGAAGAAGTTCGACGAGTCCATCAACGATGTGGCGTTCCACCCCACCAAGTGCTACATAGGCAGCGCGGGAGCCGACGCCCTCGCCAAAGTCTTCGTATGACCTTCGATCTCCGACCAAAAACTGCTTCCACAAACTCGTGCGTGGTCAAACTCGAACGGGACGGGAGTGCCGAGACCGAGATGATCCGGGCAGGCCTGGGTGCTCGAGGGGAAGTCAACAAACACGGAGGAACGCCAGAGGACGCTCCAAACATCTCCGTTCAGCCTCACAGGAAGTTGGGTGCTTCCCACACTTCTGTAGTTCTAGTTCTCCTTGAGTTCCTCTTCTCCTCCGCCTCTCGAAATTTCCCGTCTTGCGTTCGCTTCTTTTTAACGACGTGCCTTTTGCTTCAAAACGCGGATCCTCTTTGAGGGAAAACGAACCCCGTCGATGTTTTAAACTCACCAAATGCATCAAATTATTCGGACGGAAAGTAAAGTTCGGTTAAGTTTCTCACGCAGGGTCAAAATCCTGTTCGGATGCAGATGAAATGCATTGAATTAAAAGACTCAAATGTAATGCTTCTCTTGTCTGACGGACGATCCTGTCAACAATTAAATAGAATTGTACATAATATTACATAACTCAGAAAACGTACTAAATTTCTACATGTTTGTGTCCAAATATAAATCCTCTAAACACTCCAAAGCCGTTCACCATCAGGACGCACGTCTCGATTCAGTGCTACGTTTAATATCTAAGCTGTTATTTTACGCATAAACCTGCAGTTTCTCCTGAGGGTTTGCAGTCGAACTCGCCTGTTCTGTGAAATCATCTCAACATCGTGATGTTGAGACAAAATCTCGATCATTTGACTAGATTTAGAGCCGTTTCTGAATATTCGTTGAACTTAGTCAAAGTGATAATGCGCAAAAGTCTTATAATAGTTTGAATGTGTTGCAGTTTTTGACAAGCTGTACTCGGAAGTCTATATTTGTCTGAAATCTGTTGTAATGTTTATTTATTTTTTGCCTTTTTAAAAATTTTTTTTTACTTGTTTTGCCTGTAATGCCAAATGCAGTAGGATTTAGCTTCAGGAAGGGACGAGCGGCTACGTTACGTACATAAACACCTTCATCTGGTTCCTCTGACGTCATCCTCACCTTCTCTACCTGCGCAGGTGGTGGTGGTTTGTGAATTAGATTTGAAATCTATTTTATATGTAATAATTTGAAGCGGATACTAGTGTTTTTTATCATTGTGTGACGGGTGACCGAGGTTGCAAACAGACCGTAACCCGAGTTTCCTGCAGGTTGAGGTTTTTTATTTGAAACTCTTCTGGTTTATTTGAATTTGTCTGTGATTACTTGAACTATCTGGAAGTGCGTGTGTGTTTTTAACTGCTAGGATAGAGATTTTCTGCTTTATGGGGAATCGTTTGCCTTTAACTGATGACATGAGCACTAGAAGACGAGCGGAGTGTTTGTGCGTTTCCTTCAGGTCTGTGAAAAGTGACGTGAGTTTGCTTCTCTACCAAATGATGATAAAGGACTAGTTTAGACGAACATGAAATCTGGCACTGTTTACTCACCCTCATGCCACGTAAACCTATGGAAGCTTGTTTGTGACGCAGGATAAAGAAATAAAGTAATTGCAAGTTTTTTTTTCTGCCACAATTTTTTTTTTTTTTTAAGTTATTACGACTTTTTATCTCACAATTCAGACTTTTTCTCACAATTTTGTGTTTACATCTCGCATTTTTTTTTGTGTGAATTTTTATCTCACAATTTTGACTTTTTTTCTCAAAATTCTGAATGTCCAAATTGTGAGATAAACCTTTCGCCCATCAGAATGCACGGAAAAAATTGAGATTTTATTTTTTTGTTTATTTCTTGCAATTCGGAGTTTATATCTTTAGTTCTGACTTTTTTTGTTCTCAGACATGGAAGTTTATATCCGAATTGCGAGATAAAAATTCGCAATTACCTTTTTATATTTTTTTTATTCTGTGGCCAAAAAAAATATATTCCGAATTGCATGATGTAAACTTAGAATTGTGTGGAAAATTGCAAATTTATATCCCGCAATTCTTAGTTTTCTATATTAAGAGTATATATTAAACTCAGAATTGCAACTTGCAACAAAACTCGCAATTCTGAGGAAAAAAAATCAGAATTGTGAGTTTACGTCTTTTATATCGCACAATTACTTTTTTCTCAGAAATCCGAGTTTATATTTGAATTGTGAGATAGAAAGTTGCAATTAGCTTTTTATTATATATATATATATGCCATTGCGAAAACGGCCTTCCATACAAATCCATGTGACTTTCTCTGTAAAACACAGCAGTGAATGTCTGAGCTGCTCTTTTACATTTACTGCAGTGTCTCATGAGGGGAAAAAACAGGATTTGATCGACATGAGGGTGATTAAATATTTTATTCTATTTTACTTTATTTCATTTTTGCGTTCTATTCCTTTAAATCCGAGGCGCGCTTGACGTTAAGCTCGTGCACAGGGCGCTGGTTTGGGACGTTGCTAGGGAACTGCGTGCGACCGTGTTTTCGTACTAGTAAATATATTTTCTGATTTCGTTCATTTTGGTGCGTATTAATTTTAGATATATAAGAACGAATCTCAATATGTATAGACCAACAATCTATTTATGAACCAGAATACAGTGTATATTAACCTGCGAAGCTAACCGTGAAGATTAACTAGTCGTGCGGGAGAGTTTAGTTTGCGCCACCTGCTGGTCAGAGATGGGAGCTGTGCAGCTGACTCGGCTACTGAAGATACTAAAGTGCTATTGATCAACGCGGTTTGATTATTTGGTCACTGATGTTTGCGGTAAGCACATCAATCGATCAGAGTATTCGAAAGGGAATGTTGATGCGATGTGATTGGACGAGCGGACGGTGACGTCACAACGGGACGAACTTTTAACCCTTTGGTTGTATAGAGAGAGTTTGGAAAGATCGTGTTAATAAATGCTATACTCCTCTTGTACATATTTTATTATTGATATTACAGTTTATTCTTGATTTCTTGTTGTATTCTCTTTTTTCGGCTCAGATGGACATTTATCAATATAATACAATAATAAAAGAATATGTTGTATTTCACTTGTGTTTGAGAGTTTTTCCGTAGATACTGCATATAATATATATTTTTCTTCATGCACATTTGTGAGTGTAAAATGCGTGTAAATGATTTTAATGCTTTAATAAGTGAGTTTTTAATCTATACTATGATTTGTGATGCTGTATATTAATTTGATGATTTATAGTGTTGAAATTGATTGATCTATTTATTAGACAAAGATGAAATTACAGTCCGTACTAGCAGAAGCACTGCTTCGTGAAGCTTCGAATCCTTCACGATTAATTTGACTCACGTGATTTCACTGTTTGAAAAAAAAACTGACATTTTTAACGATTTTTTTTTTTTTTTACTTGATTTCGGATCATTTTTATACATTTATAGACATTTTAAAGAGATGTGTAATTAAAAGGAATAGTAGTAATTAGTTTCTTATTGGCCCGTTGAGCTCAACAAACAAAACAAGCCCTACAAATGAATAAAAGAACACGTATTATACAGACACTTCTTATCTAATGGTATTAGATGATTGGTTAATTATATTTAATATACTATTCTCTCGATAAAACATGCATTTGGTTGGTAAAAGGTGTTTTTATGCACGTCTGGCTTGAGTTTTTTGTTGCAATTACACAGTTTGAGAGAGAGAGAGAGAGAGTGTGTGTGTGTGTGTATGTGTGTGTGTGTGCGTGCGTGCGTGAGTGCGTGAGTGAGTGAGTGAGTCTTCTCAGTCAACTTACTCCGAGTGGATTGAACTAACTGTTCAGCTCAGAGTTCAAGTTTTAACTCAGAGTTTGTTGAACCTCCTTTCTGGAATACACCCCAGAAGCCAGACAGTGTTTCTATTTAATAACAAACGTGTTGCACTCAATTTCAACATTAAATCACTGACTAGACACTAAAGCTGCAGGAATAGAAAGAAAAATTTATTTTTAAAAACATCAAATAACAGAACCTTGTAAAAGCCACATTAGACAAAATGACCAACAAATCAAAAAACTGAGATTCGATAAAGCAATATCACTTTAATTAACGTCATCTAGTAATGAGCAATATATTTGTCATAGCATTTTCACAGCGGTTCATGTTAGGTCACAGTCAAATCATCAACTGAATTTTATGTTCATGAAAAAAAAATTTTTATTTCAGAGCAAATGAATAAGCATCATGATACATGAATATTATCAAAAGCCTTAAACGAATAATTATGTAAATAAATTAATATGTAGGCACCAGGGCTGGCCAGTATAGATAAAGAACTTCATTTTTTTATAATTTATTTACAAATCCTTAAAAAATGCATTTCAACTTAATTCGTTACAATGCATTAAAACATACATTATGAATACCTTTATAACGCATTATGCATAAAGGCGTTAAGTGTTACCGAATGTTTTTACTCAGAAAAAAATGTGATGCACTACAAATATACACAAAACTGTCTTTATTATTATTTTAGATAACTTTTTTAAATCCCATACTTTTAAACTAATGTTTACAGATACAACTTTTGATTTAGTAAATGTTGAAATTAATGTTAACTCCAGGGATTAAAGTGTTCCGTCGCTACGATGGATTTCCGTCAGTTCATAAAGAGTCACTTGCTTCGTTCCTGAATGAATCAGTCATTCGAACGAATCAATTGAATGAATGAATCAGTGATAAAATCAGTGACTTGCCGCCTTCTGCTGGTGGATTTAGTTTCTAGCGTATAATTTCAGTTATTTAAATCATTTAATATTTCTGTATTCAAAATGTTATATTTAAAAACATTAATCTCCACATGAATGTATGAATTTAATTGCACTCATGCGACCTCTGAGCCTCATTAAACGTCTGGAAATGTACCTACAAGCCACTTTTTGTTCTTCTGTGCCACCTCTGTAGTACACATTAATTTATTAATACTAATTTTATATGATTGGTAACTTATTTGTGTTATTCTACATATGTTTTAAATATAAATTTTAAAAAGCTTATAAACTGCCCTGTACGTCACTTTAAGGAGTCAAATGTCACCTCATATTAGGAAGGATAATTTTTTATCATAATTTTTGATTATTGATCAGAAGATGCACCTAAATTTTTTAATTAAGAGGACAAGCGCTCCTGACTGAAAAATGAAACTAAATCCACCAGCAGGTGGCAGCATGTCACTGATTTTATCACTGATTCATTCATTCAATTGATTCGTTCGAACGGCTGATTCATTCATGAATGAAGCAAGTGACTCTTTATGAACTGACAGAAATCCGTCGTAGCGACGAAAGGGAACACTTAACCACAATCAAATCTCTAGGAAAAAAATGCTGATGAACTGCATATAAACACAAAACTATCTTTATTAATGCTGATGTACACACTTATTAAAAAAAACACAGTTCACATTTACATCCATCGTTTATAAAAATAGCTTTTCACGCTTTTTATGGTTATCATGAAATTTCGTAAAGTAGCTGAAATATAAAATCAAACTCGTAAGCGCAGATGATCTAGAGTCTGATGCATTCGGACTCAGGTGTGTCTGACGGCTCGGGCGCGTCGATGAAGAACACCTGTTTACCTGCAGGGGGCGGAGTCTCCTGGTGACTGCCCACCCCTGAGTCAGGGCTGGGGGCGGGGTTTGCCGGATGGTATTTGTTCTCGTTCTTGTGTAAGTCGCGGTTCTCTTCGGCGTCGGCTCTGAATCTCTGGAGCCCCGCGCCGTCTGCCTTCCCCTTGACCTCTTTGAAGCGCTTGAGCTTGACGGCGTCTTTGGCCTCGCCGCCGCAGGGCAGCAGCACGCTCACGTCTCGCCGGAACTTGGAGCTCAGGCCGAAGTAGATGAGAGGGTTGTAGAAGCTGGCAGATTTGGCGAAGAGCCGCGTGAAGATGCTGGTGAGACTCGGCACGTGGAAACCCCACGCTGACCACATGGACACGACCGCGTACGGAGACCAGGCCAGGATGAACGCCGTGCAGATCACTACAGACACCTGAGACACAGAGAGAGACGAAAACTGCACGTTATTGATCTTTAACAACTGGACATCGTCAGGAGTTAGACAACTGGGGAGAATCTGTCAGTGCAGGATGTGATTCATGAGAAACTCATGAGAAACAAGCCAAAATACTTGATTCTGACACAAAACCATCTATTCTTTTTCCTAACTTAATCATACATAATATTAATATTTTAAAATCATCTATTAGATAGATTAAAATGAGAACTTTAAAAAATAGCATTATTTTATTATTACTCTGAAATACAGCGTGAGAGCGTGTGATCTTCTGACTGAGTGTGTATCGTATAGTTTTCCAGCAGTGCACTGAGACTCACGACGGTGACGTCTCTCTCGATCTTGCGCTGTCGGTCGGTCAGGTCTCCCTCCGCTGACAGGGCGTTACCTCGCTTCACCGTGTTGATGATGGAGACGTACGAGAACAGCATGATCAGCACGGGGATGAAGAAGCAGAAGATGAGGATGGAGATGATGTAGGACTTGTGGATGGTGGAGTAGTTGGCTTTGACCCAGTCGATCTCACAGGTGCCGTATCCACGATCTGACCAGAACACAACACAAGAACACAACTGAGAAGATGCTTCACAATTAACCATCTCACACGATCCAAACGAGCTTCTAATGAGCTCTGTAGCTTCACCAGAACAAAACACATCACACAGAATGTTATTGTAGTTACCAATAATAATAATATTTGAAAATCATGAATGGTTATATAGTTGAATTATGTAATGTAATTGTATGTGTATATATATATATATATTAAATTATAACAATTATATCCATTGTATTATTTCTATTTAAATTATATTATTTTATAAAATAATTATATATATATATATATATATACAGTATATATATATATAATTATAAAAATATATATATTTTAACTTAATTGAATCCATTGTATTATTTATATTTGTTATATTATTTTATAAATAATTATATAATTTAATATTTTATACAATATATTGTTATATTAGTAATATATAATATATATTTTAATTATAAATGATGACTTTTTATCATTTTTAATTTATAATCTTTAAATAAGTAATTTATAATTAATAATAAAAAAAATGTAGGTATGTTGTACTTTATGATTTTTTTTTATTTTTATCATAGTATTACACTTATAATCATCAATAAAATAAATAAATTAGAATTAATAATAAAATAATTGCACATATTTTGTCACTTTATGAATTTATGCTGCTTCGGTAAGAGGATTGTTCACACTTGGCGAAAATATAGTTAACTTGTTAACTTAATTGTATTCGTATTTAATATAATTACTGATATGTTACACTTACATATTATATATTGTTATATTACGAGTATTATTTATATTTAAACTATATTATTTTGTAAAATATTTATGTAATTAATTATGTAATACATTTTAATATACAATACTGTAATATATATATAATTTATAAATAATATAATTATGTAAGTTTTTTAATATTGTTATATTTATAATCTTCAAATAACTAAGTTGGAATTAATAATAAAAATAATTGCTTGTATTTTGTCACTTTATGAATTTCTGCAGCTTCAGTAAATCATCAGAAAGCATTTGTTGGGTTTAATCACTGAAGCACTCTCAAGTGGTCTTCTATCTTTCTGACAGAAATATAACAGAGAAGTGGATTTGAGAAGACGGCGTCTCACAGTTAACCCTTTCACAGACTGACCCGTGTAGCTTCCCCAGCCCAGGATCGGGGCTCCGGACCAGAACAGGGCTCCTGTCCAGATGAAGATGACACACATGAGCACGGTGGCGCTGGTGATGCAGTGAGCTGTGAACACACACACACACACACACACACACACACACACACACTCAGATTAGAGCGGATCGACTCAGACGAGCTCAGGCTGTGAGGGACGCACGCGCTCCTGCCTTTATTGGGGTGACAGCCCTTGATGTATCTGCTGATGCTGATGACGGTCAGAGTGTTGATGCTGCCCAGACCGAAGACCAGCGTGAAGAAGCCGTCCACCTGAGACACAGAACACACACCAATCAATCAGTCAATCAATCAATCAATCAATCAATCAATCAATCAATCAAGCAATCAAGCAATCAGTCAATCAATCAATCAACAAACGTGTATCAAAGTCTTATCAAATGTATTAAAACTAGTGTTAGTTTACTATCATTGATATTCTGTTATAGTTTCCATTAAAATGTTAAATTCGATTTTATTTAAATTTTAAATGGAGGGGAATGGGCTCCCCTCCAACGACGAAGATGGTCCTGGCATGCGGCACACCTTTCCTTATCGAGAGACTTCTTGATTTTTCAGCCTTGCTCTTCATTCTTGCCCATTTAAGCAGCTCGTCAAAGCGCTTGAGGAGCCTGGTCGTGCATGCAGCCGTCTGAAAGATGCTTGTTACATCATCCATGTAGCTCCTCAATGGTGGAAGCCTCTCGCCTGATGGTAGCTTGGTGCCCCTGACTACTTGCCTGGCCCATCTGAGGATTTCCTCAAAGGCTAAAACAAATAGAATGGGGGAGCTGGCACACCCCATGGCAATCCCGCATTCCAGCCATTGTCATCCTGTCGTGTATCCTTCCAGAGTAAAGCACATGTGCAGGTTGCTGAAGTATCTAGTAATAATGTTCTGCACACAACCTGGGACATTAAAGAATTCCATGGCAAATTCTATCAGCTTGTGCAGCACTGAGCTGTATGCATTGGCAAGATCTAGCCACACCACATGCAGGTCACTCTTCTCTCTTTTTGCACGCTGAATTTGATCCCAAATCACAGATGAGTGCTCGATGCATCCAGGGAAGCCTGAGATTCCAGCCTTCTGGCAGCTTGTGTCAGTGTATCCGTTCCTCATGATAAAGTTGCTCATTCTCCTTGCCAGAATAGAGAAGAAAATCTTCCCCTCCACGTTCAACAAGGCAATGTTTCTGAACTGGTTGACAGTATGGGAGTTCTGCTCTTTGGGAATGAACACACCAACAGCTTGTTGCCACTCTGCTGGGATTTGCTCTTTCTTCCAAGCTGTTTTCATGAGCTTCTACACTACTTTATCCACCTGGGGGCAGTTCTTGTACAGCTTATAGGGAAGCCTTCTTGATAACCTCCTCCACCTCTTGTAACTTATGTGGGGATGTATCAAATGGCACTGTCGGTAGAGCTGGCTGTGGTACATACCCTGGGGAGCCAAGCAGTATATCTCATCTGTTGTCACTATACTGGTTCTTGATGTGTTCCTCCAGCTCCTCCTTGCTGAAATCCAACTTCCTGCTCCTCTTCTCATCTAGCAACTCTCTGGCAAACCTATAAGGATCTCTGAAGAAGCTGTTTTTTTCCTTCTCTCGTTTCCTCCTCCTCCTACTGATCCTCTCCACTCTTCGCAGCTTGGCAAGGCTTTGTTTGAGTTCATCCCACAGCTCCTTCAGGCCAACTTTTACCTTGGGTGTCGCTTACCTCCAATTCCGGTGCCGGGCTCTGACTAGCTGCTCAATCTCCCTTTCTCTCCTTCCTTTCCTTGGGGCTGTGGGCTCCTTCCTACTGACCTCGCCAAACCTCCCCTTACATTCTTTAAAGATAATTTCCCCAAGGCTGATAAGCTTGTTGTCGACACTGCCTCGCAACACCAGCTCTAACAGTTGACTCAGGTCAGAGTCAAGATTCTGCCAAGCAACCTGATCATTTGCCTTAGGCCACTTGATCTTGTTGCGCCAACTGCTTCATCACTGGCTTTGTGGGATGTACTTCTGGTGGGCTGATATTCTTGTTTTCACTGGGTGCCTTCTCAATCATGGGGTTTCCTTCAACTTCTTCAGACGTCTCTGCACCACTGGGTCCTGCGGCACTGTGGTTGCAATCCTGGCTTTGGGTCCCTATTGTCTGACCTGCTTGCGCAGAGCAAGGTCGCTGGTCTGTCTGCCTTCTACACTTCATCTTCCCCTGATGAATATGTATGCCCCTGCATGATGTCACCTTCTCCCATCCACAACTACACTTCCGGAGTCTTTTCTCGTTATCGTTATTTGTTCCTGTCATTACCTCTTGATCCGTCCTACTGGGCCCATCTTCCATCCCATCTCTCGGAGGGCCCTCGGGCTGTTTTCTCTTATGTTGCTTCGTAGTCACAAAGGGTGAATCTTGGAACTTCCGAGTCTCTAGTGGGTAAGGTGACTAGCCGCCCACTCCTGACGCTGTCTTTCCCGTTGTCAACTGGTCTTTCCCAGCTGTCCGCCAGACTTTCCTAGCTGTCACCTGTCCTTTTGCAGGAGTCACTGGTTACCCAGAGAGTTCAGATCATTATACAGGTGAGATGTTGTTCCTGCTTTGGCCTTTTGGCCTGTCGCACCTCCGCCGGTGCCTTTAAGTCAGCTGCATCACTGATATTTCGCCCTCTATACCAGTACATCTCCTAATAAATAATGCATGAGATTTTAAAAAATTACCAACTCAGTGCATTCATTACACATTCATAGGGGGTGGCGGGGAGACACTGCCCCCTCATGTTAGTCAAGCTCGCATCAGCTGACTTTCAGCTGATCCCCATCTACCTATGGGAATACGACACCTACCTAAGCATTCATATATAAGGTCCCTCAGTATTATCAGCAGTTTTCGCATTGCTCAATAGCTAATGACCCTCCTCCATCCCCAACTCCTCCTCTGTCAGTCGGGATTCAGCCTTCTGATTCTCCTTGAATCAGACTAATTCTAAAATGTGTACATAAAATGATTGAACTTTAACAATATCAGCAATACATTTATGTTAGTTCTGTTCTGTTTACCCTGGGGGGGGGGGGGGGGGGGACCCCCCCCCCCCCCGCCACCCCCTATGAATGTGTAATGAATGCACTGAGTTGGCAATTTTTTTAAATCTCATGCATTTATTATTCAAAAATAAGGAATGAGTGTGACACAAAACCATCTATTTTTGTTTCCTTACCTAATATTACATAATATTAATATTTCATATTTTTTACTTCTATTAGAGAGAGGGAGGGTTAAAAAGTTGCAATTGTGATTTTTATTTTTCTATTCCATGGTGGAAATAAGCTTATAGTAGGTATATGATTAATTTATGCAATAATTTTTTTATATGTAAAACATGTTTATGACCCATTTTAGTTTTTATTCATTTTTATTTTTTACATTTAGTTGATTTATTCAGTTATTTCAGTACTTCAAGTTAAACTAAATGAAAAAAGAAATTAAACAAGTTTATGTTTTTATATTTTATTTTGTTTATTTTATTTCAAGTAACAAAAATGTTTTTTAGCTCACTATAATAGCCCTGCTTTGGTCTCATAAAAGCATACAGACACACTGACAGCAGAAAAATGATCGAAATTACCTTTAATTGAATTAATGACTGAACAGACAATTATGAAATGAGATAATGACATTTTAATGGCTTCTCTGAAACCCGAGAATGAATGAAGGGCTGTGTTTGTGTTTTATTCACACAGACGTGTTGAGTCAGACCTCGTTCATCAGTGTGTGTGAAGCTCGTAACGGGTTTGATCTCTGACCGACTCAAACAACATCTGACGTCGCACAAGTTTCACACGCATTATCATCTGCACAAACTCCACACGTCATATGTGACCCTGCAGCACAGAAGCAGTGTTGAGTCGCTGGGGGATATTTATAGCAATAGCCAACAATACATTGTATGGGTCACAATTATACATTTCTCTTTTATGCCAAAAATCATTAGGATATTAAGTAAAGATCATGTTCCATGAAGATATTTTGTAAATCTCCTACCGTAAATATATCAAAACTTAATGTTTGATTAGTAATATGCATTGCTAAGAACTTCATTTGGACAACTTTAAAGATGATTTTCTCAATATTTAGATTTTTTTGCACCCTCAGATTCCAGATTTTCAAATAGTTGTATCTCAGCCAAATATTGTCAATGTTTGGATCAATGGAAAGCTTATTTATTCAGCTTTCAGATGATGTATACATCTCAATTTAAAAACATTTACCCTTATGACTGGTTTTGTGCTTCAGGGTCACATTTCTGTGCTGGTTTATTTATATACTGTGGTTAGTTTTACAAATTAAACCCAATAAAACTACACATACATTAACACAAACCCACTATAAAACAAAGGCAGATTTAAACTAACAGGTTGTGCTTTTCATAAATGTCAGGTTGGGGCAAGTTGTCACATTTTATGTGCATTGTGCTGTGGCTGATATTTTTATATTTTGTCAGTTTCATGATTTTTTCTGTTTCATAAATGTTTTACTTTTTAAATAAAAAAAGAGTTACTGTACTACATTTATGTGTTTGAATACAATGTTTTGAATTTTTACTTTTTGTTTTTACTTTGTATAGAATTTTATGTCAAATATATATATAACTCTCAAATCCGTATCATAATTTTTCTGTTTCATACTGTTTAATTTAAGTTTAAAAAACAAAAACAAAATAATAAATTACATGTAAAATATTTGTTTTTGAATACAATAATGTTTTGGAATGTTTTTACTGTGTATAGCATTATATATATATATATATATATATATATATATACACTAATATATATTTTTTTTTCTTTTCTAAAAAGTTGATCACAAAAAAAAAAAAATTTAATAAAAAACAAAATAACAGACATTTACTTCCCAAAAAAAGTGTCTTCTTCAGCGGGTAATGACTCTAATG
>NW_015506354.1:93862-111501 GCF_001515645.1 Sinocyclocheilus grahami | reverse complement strand
ATAAGATATATATATATATATATATATATATATATATATATATATATATATATATATATATACTCAAATAAGTTAAATTTTTCTGTGTTTCAAAATTGTTTTACAGTTTAATATAAAAAACAAAATTTAGTAATAAAGAAATAATAAATAACCTGTAATACAATACAATTTTTGAATAATGTTTTGCATTTTTTAAAACTTTGTATAGCATTTTATATTTCAAAAATATCTATTATTAAAAAAATATTTATATATTACTATTTATATATTAATAAATATGTATTTACAGCCACTGTGGCAACTTACTCTATATACTGTGACAACATGCCCCACTACAGTCAACATGTGTTCAATGAATTGTGTAATTTTTATTTAAATGTATTAATGTTCAATTGATTTTTTTTTGCATTTAAAACCTTACGGTTTGTGTCTGTTCAGAAACTGCCTTTCAAAAGTAAACCCATCCTGAGAAACAATCCCTCTTCTCATCTCTATATTTATATGATCTGAAATCATCCCGCTACCCACAATTCCACTTCCTGTACCTGGCACGTCCACACAGAGGTGATGAGGTATCCGTTATCCCTGAAGACGTTGAAGATCTCGAGGATTCCTCTGGAATATCCGAACACGGAGATGCTGGCGTCAGAGACGGCGAGGTTGAGCGTCAGATAGTCGGTGGGCTGGAGACACGATCTCTGCTTGAACAGAACGAAGATCACGATGCTGTTGCCAAACCACGACAACCAACCTGCCAAGAAACACACAAGACATTCTCCATGATTATTATCATAATTATCATATTATCATAACAGAAACAATTGTTCATTTAAATAGAATTACATTACAAAATTATATATAAATTGTTACATGAGTTAAATAATTATTTTATAAAATATAAATAATACTCGTAATATAATATGTGACCCAGGACCACAAAACCAAGTCATAAGGGTAAATTATTTTGAAACAATAAGAATCAGCTTTTCATTGATGTGTGGTTTGTTAGGATCGGACAATATTAGAAAATCTGGAATCTGAGGGTGCAAAAAAATCTAAATATTGAGAAAATCATCTTTAAAGTTGTTCAAATGAAGTTCTTAGCAATGCATATTACTAATCAAACATTAAGTTCTGGTATATTTACGGTAGGAGATTTACTAAATATCTTCATGGAACATGATCTTTACTTAATATCCTAATGATTTTTGGCATAAAAGAGAAATGTATAATTGTGACCCATACAATGTATTGTTGGCTATTGCTACAAATATCCCCCAGCGACTTATCATAAATTGTTATAATATTCAAATAAACAATTTATAATTAATAATCAAATATATATTATAGGTATGTTGTCACTTTATAGATGTATGCTACTTCATTGTTCACACTTTATGAAAATATAGTTAAATTACTTGTATCCATAAATTATATAATTACTGATATGTTACACTTACTTCACTTATTATTTACTGTGGGTTTAGAAAAGAATCAGCCCCCTTTAAAATAATCACATTTTGTTGCTCTGCAGCCTGAAATGAAGACAGACACAGTTCTTGTTTTATCAGCTGTATTTACTCAGTGCAACTGATAACATCCAAGTGAAAGACAAAACACCAACATGACAGAAAACAAAGGAGTTGGAAAAAGGATCAGCCCAATCCTAAAAATCAGGTATAGCTCATCACCTTCTCAATGACACACAAAGCCATTTGACTTTTAACATATATATATATATATATATAGTAGAATATTACAGTGTAAAAGTCCCATCTGATATGCTCACTGTACAAGTGGTTTACTGTATGTAGGATCAGAGTTTGTGCTCCACAAATAACCCCGTCCTGATTAACTCTCTAATGACCCCTGACTGACAGACAGATTTCCTCCCCGATCAGACAGAAGATCTCTGAGCCGCAGTAATCCATGTGTTCATCACTAACAATAACTACAACAATTACACCTGCATCTGCAATATGCTAATGGAACGAAAATAAAGAAAGATGATCTGTGATGAACATTTTCGGTTTCGATAATGCATAATACACATAATAGAAAAACATTATGATTAACTGAATAATGCATTACATATACGCTGCAAAAAAAACATAATAATCATCATTGTGTTATTCTCTAGTAAAAACACCTAAATATCCTTAAAACTATATAAAATTACTTGAGAACCAAGATTAAGATTCAATTTCAGAGAATATACCTAAAATCTACTTGTATTTTGTCAAGTCAAGCACCTTTATTGACAAAATACAAGTAGATTTAGATTTAATGTATATTCTCTATAATTTACATAAAACTAGGAAAAATTACCTTAGAATCAAAATTAAAATTTATTTTGCAGAGAATATACCTTAGATCTACTTGTATTTTGTCAAGCCAAGCACCTCTATTGACAAAATACAAGTAGATTTAGATTTAATGTATATTCTCTATAATTTACATAAAACTACGAAAAATTACATGCAAATAAAAATCAATACTTATTTTCAGAGAATATACCTTGAATCTATTTGTATTTTGACAATTGGGGTCACTTATTAACAAACTACAAGTAGATTCAAAGTAAATTCTCAATATCCTTAAAACTAGATAAAATTACCTGATAATCAAACCTGTCTCAGAGAATCTATTGAATCTACTTGTAATGTGTTAATTAAGGTGACTTGCCTTGTCAAAATACAAGTATATTCAAGGTATATTCTCTGAAAATAGCTTTGTTTCTGAGGTCATTTGATCTGCTTTTAATTATATTTCTGTTTTTACAAAAAAATAATTTTGGAAATTGGTTGTTTGTTCAGCTAGCTTCTCTTATAAAAAGCATTCACGAGCAGAGCCTGAAAGTTCTATAATGTGAAAGTGAGGTAAAACTAACAGAGGAGTGAAGTGCAAAGAGAGACTGACCCAGAATGAGCAGGTAGACACCGATGATGGTCTCTCCCTGATCGGACAGCGGCGGGTCGCGGCTCATCAGGCTCAAGTT
The DNA here is from genome assembly GCF_001515645.1 of Sinocyclocheilus grahami. NCBI lineage: Eukaryota > Metazoa > Chordata > Actinopteri > Cypriniformes > Cyprinidae > Sinocyclocheilus > Sinocyclocheilus grahami. The sequence continues at coordinate 108,503 of NW_015506354.1, read as the reverse complement.
GTTGTTCCTCCAGGGGATGTTGACCACCTGAAGCGGGGTTTGCACAGACATAGCGGCTTCCCGAGCGTCTACAGAGGCATGAATGAGAGAATCTCCGCCTGCGGCTCCGTTAACGCCCGCTTTGCTCTGAAGATGCTCTTGTAAAGCCGGTTAAAAATACCGAGCACAGCCGTGACGTGACACGAGCTAATCCACACACACACAGACAGACAGACAGACACAACCACACACACACTCACACACACACTCACTCACACAACCACACACACAGACACAACCACACAGACACTCACTCACAATTACACACACACACACTCACTCACACAACCACACACACACACACACTCACAGACACACACACACACACACACTCACTCACAATTACACACACACACACTCACTCACAGACACACACACACTCACAGACACACAGACACACACAAACGTCACATAAGTGCAATGCAATGTTTTGATTTGAACACAAGCATGAGTGACATTTTTTATTAACTTTAACTGTAGCCTGTTCACACAAACTAAAGTTTTGCAATATAGCTCAAAAGCCATGTTTATGAAATACTTTTATTGTGCATTTTGGACTTCGACATCTGTGTTTAACTCTAATATAATGTGTTTGTTCTCAAACGAATGTCAAAGTGTCATGATGATGCCGCTGTCCAGGGTGCTGAACTGGAGGTCAATGCTCCGTGGAGATCAGGTACAAGATCAAATGTTTTTATTTAATTTATTTTTGTATTTTTGCTCAATAAAAAAAAAAAAAAAGTGCATTAGATGCATCATTACCTCTTCAGCTACTAGTGGAAATGATCCTGAAATGAATCATAGGGAGAAAGTGCTTTATGATTCCTGTAGAGCTGATGACTCAGACCTGCGTGATTCCAGGTGAAGATATACAGACTATTAACTACGTTTGACCCGACGGACGCCCTGATTGTGTGCGTTGGGCGGTCAGTGGGAGCCTTTTCTCGACTAATAGGATCTGTGAGTTAAAGAGTTGAGGATCTGGTAAAGAGCAGACGGCTTCAGGATAATCTCTGCTGGACGCAGTCAGACAGACTCACATACTGACCAACAATACATGCATCAGATGAAGTAACAGCACATGATTTGACATAAATCAGTTTAATACTTAGCGTTAGTGGTTATAAAAATCCGAGCAATAGTAGTACTGATGCCCGAGTTACAGCAGTGACAAACACGAGCTATAATTTTCAATATCCATCAGTAATGTTCTTATAGAATAAAGAGTCTTTCACCTTTTGTTTGGTGTTTTTTTTGTTCTTTTTTGGTCAGCGGATGCTCATGTTAGTGGGCTTTTATCCGGTAACCACTTTCATGCTCTCTAGAGTATCACAGTTTGAAGTATTTTGTTTCAAGCCACTTTTAATAGAACTCATTTGTTTAAGAGAAGTGAAAATTGACGAGTCCGATCCGAGGGACAAAGAGAGACAATAAAACCTGAAGTCAACATGAAACTGCAGTTGCAACCCATTTTACTTTGGTAAGAGTTAAATAGGTTTTTAAATGCTGGACTCACATCAAAAATACTTAGACTGAATTTAAAAGATGTATTTGAATTGCATATAAAATGTCCATGCATTTGGATAAACAGTTTGAATAGAAGCAAACTAATAAACTTAATGTGATGCATAAACAAATATGATGCATATTTGTCAATCATGAAACGGGTCAGATTTCTGCACTCAAAAAAAAAAACATGCATAATTTATTATTACCTATTTGCATCTATTTGGTTTTATTGAAATAATCACAGTTTCAAAATGCATTTATTCAAATCTGCATAAATCTGTTCATTGTGACAATTACATTTATTCAGTTTTAAAACATGATTAAAATATGGCTAGCTGTGGATTTATGCATGACTGACAAATATGCATCACATTAAGTTGTTATTAGTTTATGTTAAACGGTGTATCCAAATGCATGGAAATTTTAAATGCAATTCAAATATGCAAATCTTCAATTTAAAATGATGTTTTTTGAGCATTTCAGAAATAGGACTAACTATTAAAAGAAACAACATGTTTTGCTAGACAACATCAGTTTATTACAGAATATGATGCATTTTGAAGCATTTTTGCTTTCGACAATCATTAGGAAGGTGAAGAAGTCTTGCATTTTCACTTAATCGGCAGTAAAACACCACAAACACATGATTGCTGTCTGAATTGGAGACAGATTATTATGATTTCTCAGCTCTCAGCCTATTCTCACATGCATGATGTTGCCTAACCCTGATTTGAAGATCAGAATTATGGCCAGTGAAAATACAAACATGAGCCTGGCATTTTCTGCTTTTACTGCATCCAAACAGCCACAGAAAACCTCAGATTTTGAGAAAACACAAGCTTATTTTGTAAAATGAAATGAGTATTTTAACATTTTCCAACGCCTTTGCAGATTGTAAATCAAACGATACATTATGAATACTTTTTGTCATTGAAAACTTTTGACATTTTGTTAAGTGCATTAAAGTTGATACACAGCCAATAATTCGAAAAATCTTGTCTGAAGTCTGTCTGAATGAGGAAAGAGCATTACGTTTGGCAGCTAATATCTGGCTGTGAGACACTGCACATAAATGAATGAGACTGCAGGCTGGTTAATGGACTTCTAATTTCACCGTGGGCTCGTCGCTGTGGATTTTAGATTGCATTTCATGATGACAAAAAATTTTCTAAATCTCATCTTGTACTCCGAGATCGAAACCTGTTTCCAACAGAATAAAAATAAAAGTAATTGCGATGTTTTAATCTCACAATTCAGACTACAAATTGCGAGAAAAGAAAAAAAGTCATGCTGTGATATATAAATGTAGAATTCTTTTTTTTTTCATCAGAATTCCGAGTTTACATCTCGCAGTTGTTTCTTTTTTTGTTGTTACTTTGTTTCCAGCACAGAATACAAAATTTAAAAAAGGTAAACTGCAACATTTTAACTCACAATTCAGGCATTTTTTCTATGAACTCCAAGATATAAATGATGAATTCTGAGGAAAAAAAAGTCATAATTGCGAGATAAATTCAGAATTCTGACTATTTTCCAATTTTTTTTTTTAAATAAAAAACTTTAAATAAAAAAGGTAATTGCGACTTTTCACAATTCTGACTTTCAATTGCAAGTTTATATTTCAATTTTTTTCCCCAGAAGAATAAAAAAAAAAAAGGTAACTGCAACTTTTTGGTCATCCATTCTTTTACATTTTTAACACACTCCGTTAGCTTAGATAATTTAGAAGTTTCATCTGGTCTTGTTGAGATATATAGTTGAGTATCATCGGCATAACAGTGGAAACTAATCCCGTATTTCCTAATAATATTACCAAGTGGCAACATGTATATCGAAAATCGCAGAGGACCTAGGACAGATCCTTGTGGCACTCCATATTTTACTGGTGATAATGAATCCCCGTTTAAATGAACAATGTGGTAGCGATCGGACAGGTAGGATCTAAACCATCTTAAAGCCTGCCCTTGAATACCTGTATAGTTTTGTAATCGATCTATGAGTATGTCATGATCTATAGTATCGAATGCAGCACTAAGATCAAGTAAAACTAGCAATGAGACACAGCCTTGGTCTGACGCAAGAAGCAAGTCATTTGTAATTTTAACAAGTGCAGTTTCTGTGCTATGGTGGGGCCTGAAACCTGACTGAAATTCTTCATAGAGATCTTTTTTTTGCAGGAAGGAGCACAATTGAGCAGACACAACTTTTTCTAAAATTTTAGACATAAAAGGAAGATTTGAGATGGGTCTGTAATTTCCAGTTCACTAGGATCTAGTTGTGGTTTCTTAATAAGAGGCTTAATAACCGCCAGCTTTTAACTCACTATTAAATTTTTTATAAGAATTGCAAGATATAAATTCTGAATTCTGAGAAAAAAGTCAATTGCGAGATAAATTCAGAAATCTGATGTTTTTTATTCTGTTTTTTTTTAATAAAAATATAAAACTTTAAATAAAAACAGGTAATAGCGACTTCTCACAATTCTGACTTTCAATTGCAAGTTTATATTTCACAATTTTTTTTGTTTGTTTGCACCACAGAATTAAAAAAAATTTAAAAAGGGTAATTGTGACTTTTTATCTCACAATTCTGACCTTTTCCTCATAATTGCACTTATACTCAAAATGCTGACGTTTCTTTTCACAATTTAAAGTTTTTCTCACAATTCTGACGTTTTTCTCAATTCTATTTTTGTTTTGTTTTCCGCCACAGAATAAAATAAAAAGTACTTGCAATTTTTTCTAAGATGTTTTCTCCTAATTGCGAGTTTATGTCTCACAGTTTTGACTTTTCTTCTCAGCAGAAGTGTGAGATAGTCACAATTACCTTCATGTTTTTATCCCGTGGAAGAAACACGTTTCCACACTAACCAGACTGTGCTTCATTCATTTCTGACACGCATGAAAGCATGTCTTTTGGGATGCTAAACTGAAACGGCATTCAGGACAGCATCATTATATAAAGCAGCTGTCTGTATGAAGTGCACAATCAAAAGAGCCAGTGTGCAGATAACAGCTTGTACGATGTGGGCTCAGTAAATGGCCATCCGTGTGAAATAACAGTAATGCAGCTCATGCAGACTCACGTGTGTCTGTCAGCGAGCCAGAAGCTCCATCACCTCTTCTGCTTCATCTCCTCTCACCGCCTGAAGATCATCTTCTGCTCTCACATCTTGACTGATTTTGATCAAGTAAGCATCAGAATAACTGCAGTAATATCTCCAGATGAACACTTACTGCACTGAAGCAGCTCAGCTTTACTTGATTCTCCATCAATCATGTTTTAGAGTCTCAAATCTGATCCTCAGGATCTTTTGAGGAGCGTTTGTTTCCAGAAGCTTTACTTTCACTGTTCCTCAGCGGAGGAATGATCTTCACAAGCCTCCAGAACATCTCACATCTTCTGAGGAGCCTGTATTTCTTCAGCTCTCAATCACTGCATTATATGTTTGGAGCATCTCACTCTCATCTCACTGAGACAGATTACTGGAGATATAGAGACGACTGATATTTAGATCATTGTATGTCAGTATCTGCTCTACTGTCATAAAGATCTCACTGATTTACATGACAAACATCAGAATATCATCAGATTATTATCAGCATCTGCAGCAAATTCATGTTTTTGCTCAGTTTGAGTCTCTGAATACAACTGGGCTGTTTTTTCTTTCATATTCTCACTTTATCAGACTGTATGAGCCACAAATTATGCTTCAGATATAATACTCAAAATACACACATGCAACTTGATTTTTTAGATTTTTTAAAAATATTTTGTGTAAAGGTTCAATAAACTTTTTATTTGAAAAAATATTCGATTTTTGTGATTATTATTTCATGTCAGGCTTTACAGGGTTAAAGGGTTTGTTGTAACATGATGAACGGTTATAAAAATTATTAGTTTTCAATGATTTTACTAAAAATCCCACAGAGAAAGAATAATGGAAATATCGTCATACCTGCAGACTCCAGTTTAAACAACAACAGCTCAAATACTAATAAGTTCTGACAAAATCAAAAGTTTATAAAAAGGTAAACTTCAAATTTCGCCTAATAAATGAATTATGGGAAAGTAGAAATACAGCGGTTACTCTGTACATAGAGCAGCGCTGCACTTATAAACATCATACAGAAGTCAGATGAAAAGAAAAGAAATATGAAGAAAGTCACATTTGATTATTTATCATCTTTATTTTTTTTTAAACAAAAAACAGAATAGCAAGTAAACTCTGAATTTAAACTGAATTCCCCCAAAAAAGGTAAAAATGGCAAGATGTGAATTCAGCATTCTGAGGGAAAAAATTGCAAGATGTAAACTAAAACAAATAAATAAAAAATAAATTGCAAGTAGTAAACTAAAATAAATAAATTTAAAAAAAATTGCAAGATGTAAAACTCATAATTCTGAGGGGAAAAAATTAATAAAAATTGCGAGATGTAAACTAAAAAAAAAAAAAATGTGCAAGATGTAAACTCAAAATTGAGGGATAAAAAATTTTTAAATTTGCAATATGTACACAAAAAAATTCAAATTCCGAGGAAAAAAGTTAAATGAATAAATTCCCAGAATTCTGAGAAAAATTGTGAGCCACTCATATTTCTGAGAAAAAAGGTAAAAATGGCAAGATGTATTCTGAAAAGGCGTGAGATAAGAAGTCGTAATTACCTCGTTTAAACTCTGTGATGGAAATGAGCTTGCAGAGGTCTGTCTGTGGACGTCGAGGTCAGTCTGGATCACTCGATGAATGTAATCCACCACCAGCTGGAAATAACCTGCTAAGAGGATTGAGACATTCACAGCAACCACACACAAGAGCCTCCATTAACACAAAGGAGGGACATGGTGGACGGGTTTGAGTCTGGCATTTGTGAAGCGACGGGGTCAGCGAGTAAGAGACGCCAGAAAGGCCTTCTCCCACTGAATGAATAGCTACTAACTGAACCACTTTAGAATGAACCTTAATGCAAGCAAATCTTTCTTAAAGGCACAGAGTCTGGTTGTCATCGTTCTTCACGAAGTTGCAACACCGTCACTCACACACGTCACGTCTGATTCCAGCCTTTTAGTATCACTGATATTAGTGTGCATTCAGACATTTTTTGATTTAGTTTAGTCTTAGTCCTGTGTCAAATGTACTTTTTAGGTAGCATATTTAGTCAACCTTGTTCTGTTTTGTTTAGTCGACTAAATGTCTGAGTCTTAGTCATGCTGTATAACGGTTAAACTGATAAAAAACTACTATTTTGCTCAAAATTATAATTATTTTTACATTTCATTCACCAATAAGTAGGGATGTAACGATTCACTCAAGTCCACGATTCACGATATTTTTTACAAAATGAGATTTAAAGGAACACTCCACTATTTTTGAAAACAGGCTCATTTTCCAGCTCCCCTAGAGTTAAACAGTAGAGTTTTACCGTTTTCGAATCCGTTCAGCCGATCTCCGGGTCTGGCGGTAGCACTTTTAGCTTAGCTTAGCATAGTTCATTGAATCTGATTAGACCGTTAGCATCTCGCTCAAAAATGACCAAAGAGTTTCTATATTTTTCCTATTTAGAACTTGACTCTTCTGTAATTACATCGTGTACTAAGACCGACGGAAAATGAAGAGTTGAGATTTTTTAGGCCGATACGGCTAGGAACTATACTCTCAATCCGGCGTAATAATCGAGGAGCTTTGCTGCCGTACCGTGCATGCAGCAGGCGCAATGATATTACACAGTGCCTGAAAATAGGCTACCTTCTGTCAACATAACCACCAGCTTGCTTACATAAACAATAATGATGTTCTTTTATAATGAGAGTACATTAAAAGCTTTGAAAATAAGAATAACTATAAATCAATCACTTTTCCCCCCCCCCAGAGAGATGCATTATTAACCTTAACATTTCATTTGTGGCTTTAAACTTAATAGACAGTCTAAAGCAAGAGTTCTGAAAATCTCTTAGAGCTCCTTGTATTTAAATTTTCATAATCTGTTTGAAAAAGATATATATATTACACACTAATGAATTTACAAGTGTCATGTTTGTGATTTTTATTCATTAAATTACTACTTTATTTAATCAGAAACACGATCTTAATGTTATTTATTATTTGACTTTTATTTTATTATAAGAAGGCCAACAAGACGTCATCGTCTCGTCTCAGTCATGAGAAAAAAGCTCATCAACGAACATTTTTCGTCAGTTTTCATTAATGAATTGATAAACTATTATTGTTTTTATTAATAGTTTGAATTCATTGTTATATTTGCTAATTTTTATTTTTATGGATTATGGACTCGTATGAGATAAAAACGTCTTAATGCTGGATTAGTTTCAGCTTTTGTCTTCTCAAGACAATAACTGATGGACTGGAGTGCTGTGGATTACTTGTGGATTATTGTGATGTTTTTATCAGCTTTTTGGACTCTCGTTCTGACGGCACCCATTCACTTGCAGTGAGACACTGATGCAATGCTACATTTCTACAATGTAAAACATAAGTCTATGTTTTTTATGTACTGAGTCTGTTCAGTAAAGAGCGTTTTGATTGGTGGATTAAAAGCTCACCGCGATTGGCTGAACGGAACATCCTCCAAAAAAAGATATTTATGAATCTTAACCTGATTCATAGTTCAAGTCTCAAAAATACCGCACACAAATTCAAAGCAGTCCACGCATGTGATGATTTGCAAATGCAGATTCAACGATCCATAAACACATGTAGCATCATTCATAAATGTGTGATGGAAATTAATTCAAGAACTTGATATATACATATTTGTGTAAACATTTTAAATGTATTTAGGTAAGATGCTTTTGTGAGCATTTGGGGAAACATTTATGCTTTTACTTCTGCATTTATGAATTTTGTTTTGAATTTACGAATCGGATTTTGTAAATGTGCTGTGCATTTATGAATTTTGTTTTATAAATGTATTATTTTTGAGGCCGAACTTGCTCCATACTCAACTGAATCGGTTCATCTGTTCCTCTTCTTTTCGTGCCTTCAGACATTAAGAACTATATCAAATGTACTTTGGCCTAGGGTATTATAATTAACTAAACCAATAAATTAAACTGAAATAAAATTTAACAAAAATGTACAATTATTTTATTTCATCTAGTTGCCAAGGTAACATTTCTAGTTTTCATTTAGTTTAACTTGATGCACTAAAATAGCTCAAATAAAATTAAAACTATACAGTAGACATATATATATATATAACAACTAAATAAAATGACAAAAGTATTTAAAAAATAAATTTAAAAATAATAAAAATATATTTTATTTCAGCTAGTTTCCATAACATTTTTCATTTTTGTTTAGAGTTGAAGCTGGTGGTGAGTTCAGATCTGTGTGCAGCACTGGATTATTACAGTTAATGGAAAAATTAATATTTGGAAATATAAACTGATATTTCCTACTGACACACTGCATCAAGATTATTATATATTGGAAAAAAATTACACGTGTATATAGCACAAATTTTCATAACTTACATATTATATATATATATATAAACAATGATTAAGATACAATTACACATATATATATATATATATATATAAATAAAATGCATGGACACATTGAGCTTAAATATGTAAATAAAGGTTATGGAAATTCAACTGAGTATAAACAAATCTCCAGTCCTGAAAACTGGTTTTAAAATGCCCTGACATTCCCAGCTTTTCCAGGACCGTGAATCTTGATCAAAGTGTTTCCAACAAATTCTCATCACCTAAATCTGCTCATCTTAAGAGAAATAACCTGACAGCTAGAGCAAAGTCAAGCTCGCCTGGTTTATGGTGAAATAAGACAGAAGCAGAGATCCGGCTCAAGATTTATTATGGGATGTTCCAGCGAGCCACAGAGGGAAAAAAAACAGTCCGAGACGAGACGACGACGAGGTCTACTGGTCCTTCAGCTCCCTCAGACGCTTGATGGCAGATTTGACCGTGACGGCTGACGTGGTGCTACAGGACAGACAGCAAACATTAGACTCAGATGCTCAGAGACGCTTGCATTCATCACCTGAGCGCTCTTACTTGTACGTCCAGGCGCCGCCAGCCACGGTTTTCATGCAGGAGCCACAGTGCCAGATCCCCACAGCCTTTCTCTTCATCTTAGTCTGGACAGAGACAAACAGCTTAACCTCACAGAAACCGCATCCAAGCCTCTGTCTGGCGTGCGTCTCACCTTGCCGCAGAAGGAGCAGGTGTATTTAGCGTGCTGGCTGATCTCGATCTTCTTCACCATCTTCCTGAGCGACGCACCGTAACGAGTGCCGTACTTCCCCACAATCCCCACCTTCTTGGTGCGCTTGGCCTGAGCGGGAAAAACAAACGAGCGTTTCAATAAAATCAAGAGTATTTCATAACGGGGAGATGAGCATGAGGCTGGTGAGCTCCTGAACACTTTGAATGAGCAACACTGACTTCTGACGAGAGTCAGGCTTATTATTATGGAAGCTTATTTACGCCACAGCATAAAATTATAAGATATTTCAGAATTTATCCTCACAATTCTGACTTTCTTTTGTTCTCACAGTTGTAAGATATAGACTGAATTGCAAGGGGGGAAAAAATCTGAATTGTGAGAGAGAATCATGATTACTTTTATTAGTTTAATTCCATGACAGAAGAAAAAAAGTAACATTTCTCAATTGAGAAAAAGTGTCCAAATTGAGAGATTGAGTTGCAATTAACTTATTTTTTCTTCTTCAGTGGCGAAAACAAACATCCATAGTTATAAACTCACAACCTGTTTATATCTCATAGTTCAGGCTATGAGAAATAAACCCCCAAAATTGTGAGTAAAAAGCCTGAATTGTGAGATAAGTTGCAAATCTTTCTTTGGTAACATTTTACAACACGGTTCATTAGTTAACTTACTTACATTAACATGAACTAAGAATGAACAACACTTCTGCAGCATTTATTAATCTTACTTCCATGTTCTTTTTACTTTAAAAACAAGCAAGCAAGCCCTGTCCAGATTTTCAAAGTAACGCAAAAGTAACGTAACGCACTACTTTCCATAAGTAACGCAATATTGTAACGCATTACTTTTAAAAGTAACTTCCCCAACACTGCTGATAAATGAGGCAGGCCAAAAGTAATCCGATTACATTACCTGAACCGTGTAATGTAACGGATCGCGTTACTAACTACTTTTGTTGTCACATATTTTGAAATCAGTAACGGACTACAATTTGATTATTAGTAAGCAGCACATCAGGACATTACTGAGGGAAAAGATGTAGTTCATAGTCAGTTAACACGATCGCTCCCCAAACTAAACTAAAACACGCAGTTTATTCGCCGATGTCGCGTTTAAACGCAATGTTTTGATTCCGAGCAGCGACTCTTTTGACAGAAACGCTCGCAATGCCGTTTAAAGCCGTTCTGTGAAGCAATACAGCACCGATCATGTTTAACTTCCTCATCCGAACATCGACTAGCCAGAGAAGTGAGGTATTTGAGCGAGACAGAGGAGATGTTTGAAGATTCCCCTCCGGGACGAAAACACTCACCATTGTAGCAGAAGAGCTGCGGGTCCAAAAGAGACTGAGCGACTGCGCATGCGCGGCTTACCAGCGCCGACACTGACGCATTATGGGATACCGGAGGACCAACTCCACCGCACAGCCAGAACATCTCTTGTACTTAGTATTTATAATAATAATAATTACTATATATTGTGTTGTTTTATTATTTCCATAAACTTTCCATAAATAATAAATGTATTTATTATTATTTAAACTAATATCATTTTTTATATAATATTATTATGTGTCAAATAAATCATTTATAATTAATCTAATTATAATTAATAGCAAAAATAATTGTAGGCATGTTTTCTCTCGTGCCTCAGTAAAAGCATGATTACAAATAATTATAATTTAACTTAATTGTATGCATATATAATTATATAATGGTGTTAAACTTATATATTGTAATATTTATATTTAAAAAATATTATTTTATAAAATAAAGACAATATTTGTAATAACATAATATAAAAAATATTTATAATTAATAAAATATTTCTATGTTGTAAAAACCATGATTAATAATAATAATAATAATAAATATAAGTTTAATATATATATAATTAGTGCCATTACACTTAAATATTATATATGGTTATATTACTAGTATAGTATACTAATATTAGTATTTATATAATAGTAATAACTAATATTATATTATAAAATAATTTTGATTTATGCTACTTGTATATATACTTATGTAACATGTATAATATTACATTTTAAATTGATAAAATAATTTGTTAATATTTTGTCTTCAGCAAAATAGTTCACAATAGAGTACACAATGCTTTGGTTAATCAGCAGAATTATTTAATTAGCATTTTATTTGGTCAGGTTTAATCACCAAAGCACGTCTTTAAAAGTGTATATATTCATCTGTTTACATGATATCAGGTAAAAATGGGCAGCATTTCGTTCAGAGGAGACGCAGAGTAACTCACAGAGAGAACGAGACTTAAACACAGACACCACAGCCGTTCAAACAACATCTGCACAACAGATCGTGTCCACAACACAGAAGATCAACCTTTCAGAAACATTTCATCTTTCAACGTGCACAGCCATCGAAATATGAAGACTGACGTATGTGTCCCTGCAGCACAAAACCAGTCATAAGGGTCCATTTTTTTTAAATAAATAAGCTCTCCATTGATGTATGGTTTGTTAGGATAGCACAATATTTGAAAATCTGGAATCTGAGGGTGCAAAAAAATCTAAATATTGAGAAAATCATCTTTAAAGTTGTTCAAATGAAGTTCTTAGCAATGCATATTACTAATCAAACATTAAGTTTTGATATATTTACGGTAGGAGATTTACTAAATATCTTCATGGAACATGATCTTTACTTAATATCCTAATGCTTTTTGGCATAAAAGAGAAATGTATAATTGTGACCCATACAATGTATTGTTGGCTATTGCTACAAATATCCCCCAGCGACTCAACACTGCTTTTGTGCTGCAGGGACACATATAACAGTATAACATATATAAAAATATATTTATAAAATATAACATTTTGTAAAATATATCAGTGCTATTTTCATATAATCAACTATTTGATACTATTTTAATTTTAATATTTTGAATTAGATTTTATTTTTGTTTTGTTTTCACTATAATTTCCCAGTTTTAGTCATTTTGAAGTGTTCTTATCAGTTATTTTAATATATATCCATTTATTTTCTATTCATTTTTTAGTTTATTTAGTTTATTTTAGTACTTAAAAGTTAAAGTAAACAAAAATGAGAAATGTTGCCTTTGCAAACTTTTATTTTTATTTTATTTTATTTCAGTTAACATTTATATGATTTATATTGCAGAATAATTGTTTATTACTATATATATTATTATTACAATATGTATGTATATGCAATGTGTGTGTGTGTGTGTGTGTGAGAGCGTGGAGGGTGTGTGTGTGTGTGTGTGTGTGTGTGAGAGAGAGTGTGTGTATATATATTATATGTAATTGGAATATTTCTTCCACGAAGAACTGTTAGTTCATTCATCTGTAACCGTTTTTAAAATAATGGATATAACCACAGGTGTCAGTTTATCAGCATTTAACGTTATATTCTGAACTTTTAATGTGACGTCATGCAATACCTTATGAGTAGCTTACAGATATGAATATTTATGAGTTTGTTCAGTCAGTGGTTACAGAGGAGGAGCTCACACAAGCACTGAAGGAAGGGGAGGAGCTTGAAATAAAGGCTGAAACAAATCCAGTATTAAGATGCTTTTAACTAAAATACATTGAGTCTATAATCCATAATAACTCTTCCTCAGTGAAAAAGTGCATCTGCTGTTGTCTCTCACATCAAAATCCAGCCACATATGTGTTTAGAGCTGTTTAAACGCTGCTTGATCTGTGCAGATTTCTCTCCTGATTCACACCAGAACACTGACTCACTGGAGGAAGCGTTATTATGGATTATAGACTCTATGGTATTTTAGTTAAAAACGTCTTAATGCTGGATGTGTTTCAGCTTTTGTCTTCTCCAGATGTTAACTGATGGACTGGAGTGCTGTGGATTATTGTGATGTTTTTATCAGCTGTTTGGACTCTCATTCTGACGGCACCCATTCACTTGCAGTGAGACACTGATGCAATGCTCAGATGAACTGAGGGTGCAGAGCTTATTGCTTTAAATGCTGTTTAACCCTGCAACCACACAAAGTGTCTCTCTTTCAGTCAAACCTGCCATGTTTCTCTTGAACGTGAACCACAAAATCTAATCATTTATGATACAATGTTGGCAGGTTATTTATCAGAAAGATCCAGTGCTATATTTCACTCCACCTCGTTTTCTCCAGGAAGTCTGTCAGTGAAGTGAAGTGACATGTGGCCAAGTATGGTGACCCATACTCAGAATTAGTGCTCTGCATTTACCCATCCAAAGTGCACACACACAGCAGTGAACACACACACACCGTGAACACACACCCGGAGCAGTGGGCAGCCATTTATGCTGCGGCGCCCGGGGAGCAGTTGGGGGTTCGGTGCCTTGCTCAAGGGCACCTCAGTCGTGGTATTGAAGAGAGTGCTGTACATTCACTCCCCCCACCTACAATCCCTGCCGGTACGAGACTCGAACCCACAACCTTTGGGTTAAGAGTCCGACTCTCTAACCATTAGGCCACGACTTCCCCAGAGTGCCATTATCCCCGGGATCAGCAGATATTCCACCCCGTCAGCGAGACACAGACACTGATAAAAGTGTCTGGCAAATGTATTTGTATAACACATAGTAATATAGAAAATACAAATAAACATCAATAGATAAATATCAATGAATAAAAAATACAAACAATTATCATAAATGCATAAATATCAATGAATAAAAAATACAAACAAATAAATATAAAAATATAAATAGATAACTAAACAAAATGTATCAATAAATAAATATTAATAAAGAAGTATATACATATATAATATACATTAACCTAAATAAAATAAATAGATGAATAAATTATATACAGTGCATATATATATATATATATATATATATATATATATATATATATATATATATATATATA
>NW_015506354.1:72296-93825 GCF_001515645.1 Sinocyclocheilus grahami | reverse complement strand
CCGTGTTTTCCTTGTTTTGCCTTGCCTTGTCAGTTTTCTCGGTTCTGCTCTTTGCCTGTCTCCCTGGATTTATCCCTCTAGTCTCGCCCCTGTGATTCTGTCTGCCGATCGTCGACCTACGCTAGCCCTAGGACTATTCTTGTGTTTTGCCCGCCATATACCTGTCTGCCATTATCTGACCCATGCCTGTTTTATGACCACGTCTCTGTCTTCTCCTAATAAAGAGCTTGCATTTGGATCCGCACGTCTCACGTCTTGTCAGCCCCGTTACATATATATTATAAATCACCTAAAATATTTAGGTTTTATATATATATATATTCATGGGGTAAATTAATTATAAATACTAATGGGAATTTAAAATTTTTTTTAATTCTATATACATATTTAATTATTAATAAATTAATTCAGTATTAATGCACATTGTGATTCCCTATTTTTCTTTACGTTATTATTTTTAGTAGAGACTTACTCGCCGACCCATAAATCATACTACCATAATCTATTGCTGATCGGATGATAGCCATATATATATATTCCTAAGAGAACTTCTACTCGCACCCCAATCACTACCTGCTAGACGTCGCATAACATTCAGCGCCTTTTTGCACTCAGTCAGCAGTGTTTCTACATGTGTATTCAAAGAAATATGTACTCCAAGAAATGTTACCACTGACACCTGTTCCAGAAGCTGTCCATATAATGATAGATTAATATTAATATTTCTCTTTTTTGTAAAACAAATGATTTGTGTTTTGGCTACTGATATTCGAAAACCCCATTTCAGTGCCCACTCTTCAGCCTGAACTTTCTTAACTGTATATGATACATTTCGGCCTCTTTTCCAAAGTGCCCCATCATCCGCATATAACCATCTACCCATATCTTGCTGTAAATCATTGAATACATCATTGATCATTATATTGAATAGAAGAGGGCTACACACACTCCCTTGAGGAGTTCCACTTTAAACCTCATAAACAGTAGAACAAGTAGAACAAGATGTTCCCACTCTAACCTGAATTTTCCTCTCAAATAAAAAATCCAACACCCAGTTATAACTTCTTCCTCTAATTCCCATATTCTTGAGTTTTATAAGTAGCCCTTCTTTCCATAACATGTCATAAGCTTTTTCCACATCAATAAAAACTGCAATTACGACTTCTTTATTTACCTGTGCCTTTCTTATTTCTGATTCTAAACATAATATTGAATCCATTGTCGTTCTACCTGATGTTAGTGCTATTGGTCTATAATTTGTTGCTTCTGACCGATCTTTGCCAGGCTTTCCTACAGGGGATAACTATTGAATGTTTCCATGCTGAAGGAAGTTTGCCCTCTGCCTTGTTGTATAACTTCAGTAATTTAAAAAGTGCTACATCTGATCATTTTCCTATCATACTATAACATATCTCGTCCTGCCCAGGAGAAGTTTCTTTTACTTTAGCAATCGCTCTTTTTAATTCATAAAGTGAAAAATCTGCATCTAGCGGGTTTCCACTTGCTTCACACTTATGAGGATTTTCTCTCCGAACTCTCGCTCTACACTCCTTAGCCTCTTCACTATACTATAGCTTTATAAGGGCCGAGTATAAATAAGATGATTTAACTTTCTTAAATGCTTCATTCCTTTGTTGTATAACTTCTTCACACTTTTTATTCCACCATGGAACTGACTTCCTTTTCCTAACTGTTGTTTTCTTTCCTATTATCTCTGTCGCTGTTTTATGTATAATATTACTTATTTTTTCATTATATTCTTCTATTCCATCTTCCTGGTCTTCCATTTCAATAATTCTATTACTACAAATATACCTGCATTCTTTAATTTCCATCTTTCTAGGTTTCCTTGTTCTGCCTTTTGTATTCTAACACCAATTCTGCTTTTTACTGGATAATGATCACTCGCTACTGTTGTTTCCTTCAAAACTTTCCGTGTACATATGTTTGCCATATTTTCTGATACCAGTGTGAGATCTAGTATGACTCCTGGCCATTTACAATGTTCACCCTTGTTCCTGATCCCTCATTAATACACACCAGTCTATTTTCATCCAATAATTCTTCAATTACTTTACCATTAAAATCTGTATTTTTACTACCCCATAAAGTGCTGTGACTATTAAAGTCACCACATCACTTTATCCCCACTTAATTCCACCAACTCTTCTCATTTTTCTTTTTGTCATTTTTACATGGGGTATATACAGTAAGTTGTTCACCCTGACGTTACCTTCATCAGTCCAGATTTCTACCATAACTTCTTTTTCATTATTACTAATTTCTCTACACCTCCACCTGTTCCTACTTCCCTGTCTTTCCTTACATTTTCATAGCCTTCAATTCTAAAATCAAGATGAGGTTTTAACCATGTTTCTTGTACACAAATAACCTTTGGTTTCTGTTGTAAATCTTCAATATACTTTTTAAATTCCTGTCCATTTGCTAAAAGACTCCTTGCATTCCACTGAATTATCTCAAAATACATTATGTACCTACCCCATTAGTAGCCTGCGAACCTTGGGGACCACCTACAAGTGCTTCTTTAACCGACTCTACTGTTGTTTCTCTTATGTCCAAATATTTCTCAGCTGCTCTAATTAGCTAGTGAAATTTAACTCAGCTTTCTAAAATAATGTGCTTAATCACAGTTCTTTCATGATTTAACAGGAGGGGACAATTAATTTTTCACGTAGGGCCACGTAGGTTTGGACAGCTTTTTTCCCTTAATAAATGAAATTATCATTTAAAAACTGCAGTTTGTATTTACTTGCATTATCTTTGTGTAATATTTAAATTTATTTGATGATCTGAAACATTAAAGTGTGACAAACATGCAAAAAAATAAGAAATCAGGAAGGGGGCCAACACTTTTTCACACCACTGTAAATATTAATATTTATACACAAACACATATATAAAACACATTAAATATTTAAAATATAAATAAAATACAATTATATATCTAAAATAAAAAAAATAATGAATTAAATACATAAATTATATATTTAAAATATAAATTAATTAAATACATAAATATTATATATTTAAAATATTAAATATAAATTAATTAAATACATAAATATTATATATTTAAATAAACTATAAATAACACAGAAGCAGAAATCCTTAAAGTGAAAATTCATATTTTATTGGTTCCATACATTAATTTAATCAAGGGCAGAAATTAAGAAAACAAAGTTATATCAAACAGGAGCATCTACAAGGTTAAAGGTGGAAAAGATCACCAGTTTGTTACAAGTGCAGACCTTTAATTCATTCAGATCGATTCAGCTGGTCAGAAAGAGAGAGAAAACAATCAAACAGTACAAAAATTGAGTTTCAGCAGTATCGGGTGTGCGGGGGAAATAAAACAACAACTAACATGTTACTGAAACATGACTAGCTGTTCACAGTTTGTCTCTCGTAAACACACGAAGAACAGAAGATGAAGAAACAAACACTGAATCTGACTGAAAGCGTCTTCTGCGGCAGAACCAGGCGACAAACACAGAGTGCCGTACGCAAATTAAAACTAAATAATCGAGAGGGGAAAAGACGAGGTTGGTGTGTTTTCATCGTTCACGATTTGCGTTTTGTACACGTTAGATCAGAATGGCTTTATGTAACTCTAAGGAGGAATACATCTCAATACAGTTATACAGAACTCTGCTACTACCTTAAATATACAAGCACAAGTACACGAAAACCAATCAGAGCCCACGCTAAACCACTCTCTTTAAACATAAGACAAACCAATAGAATCTGAGGCTTGAAATCTTTAAGGACCTCGACGGTTCAGTTACTCCTTGGTTTGCAGCTTTCAACATCGGGTACAAAAAATTAAAAATAAAACAAAACATTCGAGGGAAATAGAGGCTGGTATAAAACACGGATAAAATTCTCCAAAACGCGTGATATTAAACATCCTCCAGCAATCAGAGGAAGATGCGAGACTGTGGAAATTAATCTGCGGTGTTTGACGTTTCCATCCAAAAAATAAGAAATGACATTTTGCTGAAAGAAAATATCTAGTCTATTTTGTTGCATTGAAATGATGATTAAACATTTCCCTGCATCTCATCACTGTAATGCAAAACGAGAGAATAAGAACGCTAGTGTTTTGATTTACGCCGAATAACATTTTTTAAAAATTCTCTCATTGCAATGAAGTAGCAAAACTACGGAAGCTTGTTTCGCCACTAAATAAAGAATTTGCGACTTTTCCCTGGCATTTCTGATCTTTTCTTGCGATTGCGAGTTAAGATCTCACCGTTTTGACTTTCTTGCAATGCTGACGTTTCTCAGAATTTAGATCTAAACTCGCGATTGCAAGTTATGAAGTCCAATTCAGAGGGGGAAAAAAATACTATTTTCTTACAATTGTGAGTTTATATCACTAAATCTGAGAAAAGTGAGATTAAAAGTTTTATTTTTGTATTCAGTGGCGGAGACGAGCTTCCATACAAAAACAGTATTAAAACTGAAAATTATTATTATTTTTTTTAAATATTTTCCTCATGCAAAATTTAATTTCTTGTGAGTGAAACAGGAGCTGGATATGTCTTGGTCTTGTTGGCGTTTTACGTGGTCCGATCTCTCCGCTTCGTCTTAACTTAAACATATGAACTATCTACAGGCTCCTCATAAATCACCAACAAAACCACGAGCGTGTGAATAAAAACTGTCCTGTGTCGAGAAACGGTTTCTGTTGAGGTGTGCCGCTCCTCTCTGGTCCTCCAGGTGCACTTCCTCTGCTGACAGGAAGACCAGCTACTGCAGGTAGACGGATGAGTCGACCGCACCTCCGCCCCTGGCCCCGCCTCCGGCTCCGCCCCCAGCCCGAGTCTCACTGAGACGCCTGTGAGGTGGGGTTGTCGTTCTTGCCCTCCTGGCTGGATGGAGGCTTGTTGTTCCAGGGGCTGTTGGCTCCCAGCGCGGGCGAGTTGTTAAAGCTGTCCTCGTCGTCGATGCCGTTAGCCGCGTCGAACTGTGTGTTCTCCAGCCGCGTGATCAGACGCTCGTCCTCGTCCCCGAACTCTCCTCCCATCAGCGTGGGCTCGCCCACCACCATCACGTCCTGAGCAGAGCAAACACACCACCAACATTACAAACACCACTTAAGAGGAAAAATGCTCATGAAGTGTGACTATTTCTGCCACACAAAAATCTTATATTTTAGAAATTACATAAATAAATACATCACACATACACATGTATATATCTATATATATATATAAAAATCACATATTTCTATTTGTATTCATGTAAATTCAGATGGATATATAAACATACATGTACACATCTATGCATTACACATACATATATATATATATATACACACACAAACACATTTATACAATAAACAAAATATATACACACAAATTAAATAAATATGAATATACATGCATAAATCTCTACAATTACATTCCTCTAAATATTATAAATTACATAAGATACATATGCATAATACAAATGATTATATATATATATATATATAATAACAACAATTACAAATATATAAATGTATATCTCTACATATTAAAAAATTAATAAATGATACATATATGCATACATGTATAATGTATCTTTATATAAAGTATAATTTTATATAAATAAAATGATATAAATACAAATATATACACACTGTATATATATATATATATATATAGATAGATAGATAAATACATTCCTCCATGTATTATAAATTACATAAATAAGATACATATATGTATATACATCTAAAAATACAAATATATTAATAATTGATATTATATTATATATATTAATAATAATTATATCTAATAATTAAATTACTAAAATATGTCCTTATGTACATAAAAATATATACACATTATAAATTACATAAATAGGACACATATGAATACATATATTATAAATTACATAAATGTATGAATACTTAAATATACATGCATACATTTTAAAAAAATCACGTTTAAATTTCAAATGTGTTTTGACTGGCTGGCTTTTGTTGCTTTAGTAAAGTGTTGTAAGATGACGCGTGATTGGTTACTCACTGGGACCTGACTGGACAGCGGGAAACTGTTTGCTGGGCTCTTCTTCTTGCTGTTGTTATTGGTCCCGCCGCCGGCGCTCATGTTGCTGCCGCCTGACATCTTGCGCTTCCGTCTCTTACTCGGCGCCTGTCTGGCCGGCTCAGCTGTGGAGAGACGCAACATACACAAGCTCAAACACACGCTACACAAACACCAGCAGAGTCTCTGAGAGACACGAGCGCCTCCTGACCTGGAGGAGCCACCATCCTCTGCCACTTCTGGAACAGACACGTCTTCAGACAGTCTCTGGGACTCAGACTGTACGTCTTGTGTCTGGACATCAGCTCCTGCATGGGCTCCAGGATCACACACAACTGAGACAGAGAGACACACAACAACACAAGACTAGTTACTAATAGTGCTCTCTGATGTGCCGAGGAATCTAATTCATCACACATCAATTTGGGCTGAGAAAAGATCATTTAAAGCCTTTATTGTGTTAGATTAGAAAAGCATTGAATTAAAAAAGTAGCTTACATAGAACTTGTTACACATAAACCTTTAAGGCTACAATGAAGCCATAACATTCATTCAGAAGTCATTGACTCATTCATTCAACTGATTTGTTCCAAAACAAATCAAGTGACTGTCTTTATGAATGAATGACTGAGTCATTGACTCACCCAATTTGTTCAAACAGCAGATTCATTCAGAAACAAAGCAAGTGACTGCCTTTATGAATGAGTCACTGAGTCATTGGCTCACTCGATTCATTAAAAAAAAATTTGGATTCGTTCAGTGACAAATCACTGCTGTGTGCTGATCAGAGATGCTAAACAGTTCTGCTGTGACTTTGATTGGAACCGTTTTCGTTTGCAAAATTGAGCAAGCACAACATTACTGAACTCTTGTATAAAATCAGTATCACATTTGCGATGGTGCAGATATTGTGGAAAAGCAGCACTCTTGCTGGTGTGGGATTGCTAAAGTATATCATATGATATAATATAATATATTATTTTAACATTATTTTTTCCATAATTAATCACACCAAATTAACATGTTGAATTGACAGCCCTAGTTACTAATCAGCTGAATGAATGTTGTAGATGTCGTCTCAGTGTTGTGTTGTTCGTACTCGGAGGTAGTTGAGGGTGGAGTTTGACAGGCCACATCTGGTGATGTTTTTGGACAGCTGATCCAACATCTGCGGGTCCTGAGCCTGACACGGACACACAAATCACACGATCATCAGGTATGAAACACCAGCTAGAAGAAGAAACGCTGTGAGATGCAGGAAGAGGAACTGACATGCATGGCCAGGATGCTGCGGGGAATGAGCTCCCTGTGCTGCCGGATGCTGAAATGCCACGTCTTTATTCTCATCATGTCATCGAACATGAACTCCAGGTACAGACGGCCCTCCACACACACCTGAGGAGACCAGC
The DNA here is from genome assembly GCF_001515645.1 of Sinocyclocheilus grahami. Lineage (NCBI taxonomy): Eukaryota > Metazoa > Chordata > Actinopteri > Cypriniformes > Cyprinidae > Sinocyclocheilus > Sinocyclocheilus grahami. The sequence goes on along the minus strand of NW_015506354.1, from coordinate 86,360 downwards.
AGAGTTACACACACACTACAGAAACATCCTGCTGAACGTCATATTAAACACACACACACCTGTGTGAACATGGGTTTGCCGTTCTGCGTGACCATCGTACACTGATCACAGTCCAGAGATACAAAGTTGCTGTGGAAGGACTCTTTAGGGTGTTTGAGAATGTAGTAGAGCTCAGTGGCGCCGCCTTCAAACACACTCCTGAAGTAACGAGGAATCAGCGTCCGGCCGATTGCTGCAAGAGACAATAAGGACAAATATTAAATTCTCAAATATTCTGGTGTTATTTCATGAAAATATGTAACTAAATAAGTACAGTTGACAGTTATTGTGCCATTTAGTACTCATGCTCTTCGACAGGTCTGCAGAAGGGCCGAAAGAAGGTGGAAAAAAAGATCAGCTGCAAGTTTCATATGAAATACTTAGGGACAATCTGATATAATATCAGAAAGTGCTGAAAACAGCAAAGTTGAAGTACTTCTCAGATTTGATTGAAAAGAACTTTCACAATCCAAGAGCACTTTTTCCCCACTATAAATGCCGCTGTTAACCCTTCAGTTGTGTGACAAATTTCATTAAAAAAATTTGTGGACAAAACCCTCTGTCCCTCCACTCTGCGTCAGTTTGAGTCTGTAACTATGCCTGCTTTACAAAACATTGTAAGCCATCTTAAACTTTCTGGATCCCCCCCGTCACATTCTTCCTCCACCATTTTTTAAACAAATGTTTGCGGTGATTGGTCCTACCGTTCTAAAGATTATGAACAGCTGCCTTTAAACGGCAATAGTACCAGATGACATGAAGCATGCCACTGTCCATCCACTTCTTAAAAAGCCTAATTTAGATTCAACAGTGCCGACTAATTTGAGACCGGTCTCAAATCTTTCTTGCATGTCTAAAAGTTTAGAGAAAATAGTGTTTCACCAAGTACAGAGCTTTCTGCTTAATAACAATACTTTTGAAGTGTTCCAATCGGGTTTTAGGAAAAACCATTCAACAGGAACAGCACTGGTAAAAGTTCTAAATTATATTTTATTGACTCTCGATTCTGGCAAGTCTGCTGTGTTAGTGCTGTTAGACCTGAGGGCGGCATTTTATACAATTGGCCATTCTGTTCTGATCTCTTGTTTGGAGCACTGGGTGGGCATTTAGGGAAATGCTCTCAAATGGTTTCAATCCTATTTCAATAATAGAAGGTTCTCTGTTAGTGTTGGCGAATTTACGTTGGATACAGCTCCTCTTACTTGGTGTCCCTCAAGGCTCGATTCTCGCTCCGATTGTATTCTCCTTGTATACGCTTCCCCTGAACTCAATCTTTAAGAAACATGGTATCTCCTTCCACTGTATGATACCCAAATCTATCTGCCCCTGAGATCTAATAACATGGGTTTGGATACTCTGTTGGCTTGTCTAGCAGATGTTAAGGCATGGATGTCCTTACATTTTCCTCACCTCAATGAAGGTAAAACTGAGATTATAGCTTTTGAACTTTCAGAAGCTGCTACCTCCCCTGGTTTAAATTTTAGCCATTTGTCTTCCTGTGTGAAACCACTAGTGAAGAATTTGGGTGTGTATTTTGATAGTGCGCACAAATTTGACAAACAAATTAGTACGGTAGTCAAAACCAGTTAGTCTTCTTAGCTAAAGTAAAACCATTTCTTTCTTTTAAGGACTTTGAAAGGGTTATTCGTGCTTTTATTTCAACGAGGCTTGATTATTGTAACTCCCTTTATATGGATATTAATCAAGCATCTCTTAATCGGCTCCAAATGTGTGAAAACTGTTTCAAAGTAAATCCTGCACTTGCAATAGACAACTTGCAATCACCTGACACAAATATCAGATCTAAACGTGTCTGGATAAAACGCCTGATACATGACACTCACTGTATCGTTTAGGACCGTCCTCCAGACAAAACGTGATGGTGAGCATAGCGTCATCCTCAAAGAACTCAGTAGTGAAAGCATCCCACCACAGATTATCACACTCCTGAGAGAGAAAAACAGTATGAGATGGCTCTCTGATATCATTCAGCCAGCTGAAGCCGTTATAGGGTTTATGTCAAGCATATGAAAAGCATCTTAAATTATTAAAATGTTTAAAGTGCTGATAGTTAAGACTGAGAAACACAGAGCTGTAAATGTAAACAGAACAGCAGAAGATCCGCCTCACCTCTGTCCAGTTCTGAAGCCGTTTGTTGAGTTCAAATATCCTGTAGTCTGTCTGATTCCCGTAAGGTGTGTGTCTCCTGAGAAATACAGACTGTTTTAACACTCAGACACTTCATGAACTCTATATACACTAATAGAATCATCATAGTGCTTATAACAAATATCGTAATATAGAACCTGCATCATATTTGATACGCAAGGTCTCTAAATGATCGACATGATCAAACTCTGCTGTCGTACTCAATCTATTCCACGCCTTCTGTCGTCTGATTTATAGTTTAGAGTTTTTTTATCCAGTCAAAGCTCTTTTAGTTTAATTGTACAAATGTCCAGCTTCAGCTGCTGCTTCTCGTGTCAGATCTTGACTGGTTTTGATCAAGTAAGCGTCAGAATAACTGCAGCAATATCTCCAGATGAACACTTACTGCACTGAAGCAGCTCAGCTTTACTTGATTCTCCATCAATCATGTTTTAGAGTCTCAAATCTGATCCTCAGGATCTTTTGAGGAGCGTTTGTTTCCAGAAGCTTTACTTTCACTGTTCCTCAGCGGAGGAATGATCTTCACAAGCCTCCAGAACATCTCACATCTTCTGAGGAGCCTGTATTTCTTCAGCTCTCAATCACTGCATTATATGTTTGGAGCATTTCAGTCTCGTCTCACTGAGACATATTACTGGAGATATAGAGCGATGACTGATATTTAGATCATTGTATGTCAGTATCTGCTCTACTGTCATAAAGATCTCACTGATTTACATGACAAACATCAGAATTTCATCATATTAATATCAGCATCTGCAGCAAATTCATGTTTTTGCTCAGTTTGTGTCTCTGAATACAACTGAGCTGTTTGTTCCTCCATATTCTCACTGTTTGAGCCATAAAAGTCTGATGGAGCGATATGACACTCAGCAAAAAAACACATGAAAACTTTTTTAAATATTTTGTCTAAAGGTTCAAATATGCTGCTCCATTAAAAAAAAAAAAAAGAAGATTATTCTGACTATTATTTCATATGTCAGGCTTAATCTGAGATGTGTAAATGTCTCACCCGATGCCCGGCTCCAGGTATGTGGGGGGATACATGGGCGTCGGGCTGCAGAAACAAGACAGAAACCAAAAAAGAAAACATGAAAGATCATGTCAAACCTCATACAGTTCACATAACATGCTTTATAAACGCCACACAGCCCTAACGAGGTCATAAAACAGACTGTACACACACACACACACACACACACACACACACACAAGTTCAGACACACCGTCACAGTCAGGAAGAGAGTCGTTTTCTGCATTTATCAGTGTGCCACAGCAGATATGACACCCACTCAACTTTACTGCCCTGCCACAAGTGAAGCCCTTCCTGGACGCGGTCCAATTCTAGACATTGATTGACCGCTGGTTTTCCAGCACACAGTGCTTCCTGCTCCCGCTATCTGACAGAAACATCCACTGACTGCTGATGCAGCTGAACGCTCTTCAGTCCTCACAGACGCTTACAGGAACTCACACCGCAGCATCCCAGCATGCACTGATCCGAAATGCTCTCTCATGCACATCATAAGTTATTCTTTATGGATAGTTTTTAGCACTATATGCTTAAAATTGAGTTATAGTATCTCTTGATTCTGAGCTCATACGGGTGATACTGCTTTTGATATTTGCTGTGAATGACGTTGAAACAGACGGACTCACCCCACGTCTCTGTCCAGCATGGTGCCGGGGTGGAAGGGGGGGAAAGCGCTTCCGTTGGGGGGCTCCTTTGGGGAGTACAGCTTGAACGACTTGGAGGAACAGCCTGCGCGAGGAGAGAGGGAGAGATGCACATTAATTATTATCAGCATCATTCCTCCAGTCTTCAGTGTCACATGATCTTCAGAAATCAGTATAATATGCTGATTTGCTGCTTGAGAAACATTTCTGATTATCATCAATGTTAAAACAGTTGTGCTGTGTAGTGTGTGTGTGTTGGGGGAGGGCAGTACAGTGACTGTCTCACACACTCGAGCAGTAAAGACCCTCCATAAACAGAGCACAGGGGCATAGGTCAGCCACACCCCTCACCCTCTCCATCCCGCCAATTAAACACATCTATAACACGATGCATTCAGCCACAATGAAGTCACGACCCCTGTCGTCGCAGGAACAGCTCCGCCTCATAACGACCGCTCGGCGTGTCTCGCAAATAAATCTGAGAGCTGTCACGGCGCATCGTAAAACAGAGGGTCGTAAAGCACAGCAAGACAGACTCTAATTGAATTACACAAACAACACAAGAACATCTGATCATTTCACAGTAACATTCAAAAACACAACAAACTACAGGTACTGTATTCTGGAATATGTTTGAGGTTACATTTTTTTTTTTTATTAAAATTTTTTTTTATATATATATATATATATATATATATATATATACACATATATATACATACATACACACACACAAATTTTGGTTTGATTTTTTTTTTTTTATTAAAATTTTTTTTTATATATATATATATATATATATATATATATATACACATATATATACATACATACACACACACAAATTTTATTATTTTTACTGTATATATATATATATATATATATTTATTAAAATATTTATATGCAATATAAAAATAATAAATTAGGGATGCACCGAAATGAAAATTCTTGGCCGAAGCCGAAACTGAGCAATGAAACACTGGAATACACTTTTTCGAGTTTTTTTTCCTCATGTATTTTGCCAATTTTTTGCACCATTGCACAAATTAAATAGCCAAAATGTGCATTTTACGGGTTTGTCTTGCTTTTGAAAGAAAAAAATCAATTACAAATCAACAATTTAAAAATATTTAAGATTTTTTACATTCTAGCTTTAGTGGTGTGCGATATTGACAAAAAATTATATCTCGATATTTAAGAGTGGAATGGATTGAGGATTGAGGTCTAAAACGTAAGTCTCTTAATTAACTTATTGTTTACTGAATTCAATGTCACATTTGTAATCACGGTAATTTTGAGAAAAACGGCACTCTTCGTGTGAAATTGAATAACTATATGAAGTGGTATAAATATATAAATGTTCTGCCATCATGTCTTGAATTTGTGATCATTCTAAATGCATTTTAATAGCCTGAATCATGCAGTGAAAGAACACAAACTAAACGCGCACACGCACGCACTAGTCTAGACTTCACGTGATGTACGCGTGCGCTCTGTAGGCATGTTTTGAATGGTTTTGCAAAATACGCGATGTCGTCAAATCGCACATCGTTAAAACAACAATTACGATATTATCGCAGACGATATATATCACACACCCCTAATTCTAGCAGACAGTATACCAACAAAGCACAATTTAACTTAACATTAATAAGTTAGTAAAATAATATTTTTTGGCCATCAGAACCCCTTCTTGAATCAGAATTAAAATTTTACTGTACAATTAAAAGCAGCCTTGCTGAGAAGATACTTCTTTTAAAACATTAGAAAGTATTACAGATCCCAATCTGAACACTATGTGTGATGTTATAATAAATGTATTAACAGCAGTTGTAATGATTATTATCATTATTATCGTCTTATTATTTTATTTTACAGAACAACAGTAAAATTACAATACTAACATTTACGAATGTTGTAGAGTTTATTTTGGCCGAAACGTGCAGGAAGACATCAATGCTTCTTTTTGTTGACAACAGCAGATTTATAAACGAGTCTCGTTACGAATACGTCGCACATTGTCATGTGACTTGTACAAAATCATAAAAATGTGACGCTGAAAAAAACGAGTAACGCTGTTTCAGTGCAAATATATAAATAAATATTCACACAACATTGGCTATTTCTGGATGCTAAAACAAATTTACAAAGTGACTTACCAAAGTGACTTACAAATGGCAATGAAACATAACCAGACAATGAAGCATGTGTTTGATAAAAACATGAAACATGCTCATGGATATCTCTCTAAAAGAAACCCACATACACTGTAACCATTAAACATGTTGCTGAAGTTAAATGCTGTGGAAAACGTATAAAATCCGCCTGTAAGCTTGAAGCAGCAACATGCATCGGATTATTTTCATGCATCAGACACCCGATAAACACACTGGGCCTACCTCTAAAAGACTGTACGAGTGGACAATCACGGCATTCTTTGGTCAAACACACAAGCGTTTTCAAGAGACTCCGAGCAAATGCTGGACAGTCCAAAACTCAATCTGAAAACATGAAAATCTCAGCGTCCCGGCGTCAGAGCACATCCTTCATTAAACATTCATAACACAGACTTTGAGCCATTAAATATTCACTGGGGACGACACTGGACACAGGTTAGTCCTGTTCACAGACACAAATCCCTCTCACAACAGCGCTACGCTTATCAATATTACACTGGAAACAAGCCGCACTGCTGCAGGTCTGATGAAGGCTTTCGAAGAACAAGCAAGGAAAATGTAAGTAATAATAAATAGAAGGGAACACAATACGTCAATATGGTCTCTTAATGTAAATGTCTCGTATTAGCAACACTTCAAAGCTTGAAAACAACAACTTTTCAATGCAGTTTCCAAATTAACAATAGCTTAAGGCTTAAATAGCTTTGCTCCAAACCACCAGAACATGGAAACAACTTTTACAGTATCTTCTAATCGCATTGCAAAAAAAAAGTGCTGTTCTTCCTTAGTATTTCTTTCTCGTTTTCCCCAAGTAGAAATGTGTAAAGATTTAAAATTAAGACACATTGCTGGAGATGCACAATAACAGAAGACAGAATCTTGTTTTAAGAAAAATGTATAAAAATTTGGTTTCTCCAAACAACATGTCAAAATGCATGATTCTGATTATTTATCAATGGTTTTATGAAATGCAGCAAGACGAATTCGACAATGCGTGTGTATAAATCTGAAATAAATAGGTTTAAAGAAGAAATGAGCTGATCTAGAGTTTAAAACTGTTGTTCTTGGGCTGAAAAGCTGTAAAAACGTATCTGAAATACAAAAAAAAGTCAGTTTACTTGTGAAATAAACAGAATAAGATGGTCGTCTTTGTGAAATAAACAGCAGATTGATCAAAATGAAGTGAGTTTATGATTAAAACATGAACAAATCTGCTGATGGGCTCAGAAAAAAAGCAAAACAAGTTTTTATACCCAATTGTCAAATTTGTTCTTGTTCCAAACATACATTTTCAAGACTACATTTTACACTTGCATCTCAAGTAAATGCATCTTGATTTAAGAATGTTTAGATATTTGTATTGAGAAAAATTAGTTTTTTGTTTATACAACACTTAATGTCATGACTTTATGAATTTAAGACATTCTGCTGTGATTTAAGACCTTTAAAGACATGAAAAAACACCTTTACGGTTCACAGATCAGTGATACGCACACAGATATCATAGTACTGGGCGGTATGACCAAAAATGTATATCACAATATTTTTCAAAATTATACCGGTTTCACGGTACACGACGGTATTTTGTTTTCATGCATGAGCGGGTGTTAACCATATCTTCTACTGATTGAGAGGAAATACTGCAGTATATTGACTTAGAATGCTCTATTTTACTGTCATGATGAGTGAATATTGTCAAAAATACCACACTAAATAGTGACTAAACACGACCCCTTTTAATACATGTTAACCAGGAGTCACTCTCATTTATAATCACGGCATCGTCTGATAAAATCAGCATGCATCTACACTAAAGAGCGGCTATGTGGTTGTTTGGGCTAGATTACTCTTTTGTCTCACGCAGCGCACTGCCTGCATCTGAGTAACAAACTAAAAAAAAAATCCCCTCTCAAACAGTGCCGTGTTCCCAACGGTGTTTAAGCAACATATTGCGGTATTTTAAAAATTCATATCATAACAAAAATAAACACCGGTATTCGGTATGAACCGGTATACCACCCTGCACTAAGATATCACAATATACAGATTTATAATCAGATTAAAACATCAAACTGACGCAAAGCAGGAAGCACGCAAAAATAAATCAGCATGTTTAGACATTTAGTGAGTAAATAAAATGTGAGCATTAGATCTTAAAGGGGTCATATGATGCGATTTCAAGTTGTTATTTCTCTTTGGAGGGTTACAAGCTGATTGTGCATAGATAAGATCCCTGAAGTTGCAAAGACTAAAGTCTCAAAACCAAAGAGATATTCTTTATCAAAGTTAAGACTCTGCCACGCCCCCCTAAAACGGCTCGTTCTAACACGCCCCCACATATCTACCTCACTATGTGGAAATATTAGCATAATGCGCCCAAATGTGCACGCAAAGAAAGAAGGCGTGGTTTCAGTAACGCAGTAAATAATGATCTTTAAAAAAGCATCATATGACCCCTTTAAGAGCGTTCCATTAAGAGATATCATTCAACGGCTGCTTAATGACTTTCTAAATCAAACTTCCCGTGCAGTAAATTGCTTTCTTGAAAACATCAGCAGCAGCACATTACTTCAGGCTAGTCATAATCGAATTCCCGTCTGAATGTGGCACATGATAAGCGGAGTGCATACAGGACAGCAGACATCCTCACAGCGCAGAACATACAGATTACATGTTGTGTGGGTTTTCTGGCTGATGTAACGGCTAATGATGATCATCATCTGATCTGCTAATGACTGTTTTCACCACAACACCACAGAGACCTCCAGATGATGCTGATGGCTTCCAGTAAATGGAAACGACTGCGAATCAAGAGCAAAAACACTTTACAGAGTGCGGGAATATCTTACTCTTATAATAACAGAAACAAATAGCCTTATAGGAGAGGAATGAACATGTCAAAATGCAGCAAGACGAATGTGTATACATCTGAAATAAACAGGTTTAAAGAAGAAACGAGCTGATCTAGGGTTTAAAACGGTTGTTCTTGGGCTTAAAAGCTTTTTAAATGTATCTGAAATACAATAAAAAGTTAGTTTACTTGTGAAATAAACTGCAGATTGATCAAAATGAAGCGAGCTTATGATTAAAACATGAACAAATCTGTTAATTTAACTCGAAGTACATACAATGCTGATGGCTTCCAGTGCTGATACACTACTATTTTACTCACAATAACATAAACAAACAGTCTTATAGGACAAAAGCACCGTTTTCTCTAAATAACATGTCAAAATGCATGCCTCTGATTATTTATCAATGGTTTATTCCTGGGCTGAAAGCTTTGAAAAGGTATATCTGAAACACAACAACTAAAAAGTGAGTTTCCTCGCGGAATAAACGGAATATGCTGGTCTTCACAGCAGACTGAGACGGATCCGTCCGTGTTTACACTGCATCACACACACACACATGCAGTAATACAGCGCGTTTACAGAGGAATACCAGTCTGGCTGACTTTAAGACGCTGAAAGTGTCGTGTAGACTGCTTTATAGACTGGACTGAGCGCTAGTGTTCATAACTGAAGCCTCTGACGAGGCCCGCGGCTAACACATGCTAATGCTAGCGGCGCAATAAACACCGAGGAACCGCTGAAATAAAACACCAAAACAAGATCCGATAAAAGCGTCAAACCCGTCAAAATAAAAGTCGACAATGAAATTGAAACAAACCCCATCCGTGTGGTGAAATAACGGCGTGTTATCCCCAGCTTTACCTGAAACACTGCTGACTGGAGGACCGAGCGACTCCACACGGGCTTTATGTGAATCCCGGGACGCGGAGAATCACGAAGATCGGTGTGAAATCATGCGACACGGCGGTTATTAAAGGCAGGATCGTCCGGTGTCTCTCCGGTGCTCGACGAACCGCCTCAAGAGTCTTTGTGTTCACGCGCCGAGCGAACAATAGACGCGCACTGGCCAGACTGATGCTCTCTCTCTCTCTCTCTCTCTCTCTCTCTGTGTGTGTCTCTCTCTCTGTGTGTGTGTGTGTGTCTCTCTCTCTCTCTCTCTCTCTCTCTCGATAGTGTGAATGTGTGTGTTAGTCCCTGATATCTGGAGCGTAATCCACACACTCTCTCTCTCTCCCCTCTCTCTCAGTGCATGCTGGGAGTGTTTGGGGTGCGTGTGAGGGTGCTTACGGGGAGAGGACGAGTGGTTTGGGGTTTTTTTCAGCCTATATATCTACGTATATCTATCTATTTTTAAGTTTTTCTAATCATTTGAATGATTATTTTCTTTCAAAAATAACATTAGATTTTTTTTGTGAGTGTTTTGGAACTTTTAAGGCGGCATTGGGATGGCATCTACCCTTGCGGGGGTAGCGTCACCTGTGTCGCACCGCCATGGAGCCAGGTGTGTAGCGGCACAGGGAGTCACTGTTGAAGATGTGCTGCTAGCAATCGGAGAAAAAGTGTGATATGAACACATTACTTCGGCATCCAGGATGAATAAAGCAGTAGTGGTGTTTGTCGAGAAAGAAGATATAGTTAACCGGTTGGTAAGCGACAAAATTGTGGTAAGTGGCGATTTTCTTATAATTTCACCGTTTGTTACTCCAATGACTAGAGTTACGATATCGAATGTGCCTCCTTTTATTCGGAATGATGAAACTGAGAAGGCTTTAACGCGATATGGTAAATTGGCTAGTGAGATTAAGATGATTCCATTGGGGTGTAAAAATGCAGCTCTGAAACATGTTATGTCTTTTCGGCAACAGGTATTTATGTTCTTAAATGAATCAGAGTTGGACATTTCGTTCAGAGTGTTGCATGAAGGGAAAGCGTATGTTATTTTCGCGAACATTGGTAGCATGAAGTGTTTTGAGTGCGGGGACATCGGGCACAAAAGGCACGCATGTCCACATAAGGCCCAGGTTAGTGAAGTGGAAGTTAGGCCTAGTACTTCTGCTACTGATGAGAGTAGTAAGTCAACTTCTGAGCATGTGCAGCCTCAAGCTCCATCACAGAGAAACACGGATAGTGATGGATTGATTCAAAGTCAGACTGAGGATGTTAATGAAATGGTTGATTCTGGTAGAAATCATGATGATTCTGAAGTAGATGGTAATAGTGTAAAGAATGATGATGCAGCTACGGTTAGTGTTGAAAGGGTTTCTAATGACAATTTTGAAATGTCTAATTCTGGTGAAATGTGCACTGATGTCGATTTGGGAATTAGAGATGATGATACGTTCTCTGAGATATCGGACATTGGATCACAGTGTGGAAGTGTGGAAGATGTATATACATTGCAAGATATAAATGACTTTCTAGATGTAACCTTCGGTAGAAATATTGAAGTTAAAGATTTTTTTACAGATGTAGATAAATTCATTCATACAGTGAAATTGTTGCAGAGAAATGTTAGCTATGAGGCTTTAAGTAAACAGAAAAGGTTCAGGCTGAAGAAGACATTAACAAAAGTAAGAAAGGACAAAGCAACTGTCTCACAAAACAAATCAAATGTTTAAATCACATGGGGTAAAGATCTTGTTCTGCCTTTCTTTTCTTTTTCTGTCCTCTCTATATTTTTTCCTTTTTATGGAGCTGTTGAGGGTGGCCTCTTTAAATATAAATGGGGGTAGAGATGGAAATAAATTGGCAATGGTATCAGAGTTATTTAGTATTAAGAAGATAAATGTAGCTTTTTTACAAGAAACACATACTAATTTAGACAATGAATCTGAATGGAATAGACGGTGGGAGGGAAAAAGTGTTTTAAGTCATGGGGCAAATACAAGTGCTGGCATAGCCATTTTGTTTTCTAAAGAAATTAATGTAAATATTTTGGTTGTAGAAGAAATCATAAAAGGAAGAATATTGCTGTTAAAGGTGGAATATGAGGGATCTGAGTTTGTATTGATAAATGTTTATGCACCAAATAATGGACCTGAGCGTGTGAAGTACTTTTTAAAGTTAAGGAATGCTATTCAGAAAATTGATGATAATGTTTGCACTATTATTGGAGGGGATTGGAATTGCACTGTTGATTTTATTATTGATAGAAATGGAGAAGAACCCCATCATGGATCCAGTTGTGTATTGTCAAATATTTTAAAAGAGTTTGAATTAATAGATATTTGGAGAAGAAGAAATACAGGAATTAAACGATATACCTGGCTTAAAGTCTTTAATAGTGGGGTTAGTGGAGCTAGATTAGATACATTTTATATACATAAAGAACATATATATATATTTAAATAATTGTATTATTTTTCATTTTATTTGTTTTTAATTATTCTTATTTAATTAAATATAATCATATATTTATAATTTTTGCATTATTTATTTTAATTAAATTTTTTATCTTATTTTTATGAATTACTTAGCACCTTAATTTAATACATTTTTTATTTACTGATAATATTCTATACTTTTTATTTCCTGTCATTGCTTGTGCCTAGAGAGCATCTTTATATTACATGCACCAAAATACAAGCCAGAAATGTTGCACATGAATAAATACAGAACACATGAACAAACAGGCCTGCCTCAAGTCCTGAGGTCACTAAAAATACATCAACATGTACTGTACGCATGATCTGAAGCTGATCCTGCGGTCGCCACGGAAACACACTCAGTGTCTGAAGGACAGCAGGCTGCATCTACAGCTCGAGAGCCTTCAGAACCGCTCTGGGGTCAGTTCTACCAGCTTAGAAACCCGTTTAGAGATGCACTGCACTGTTAGCAGACTCTGTTTAATTCACTCAAGCATGCTGGGAGAAGCACGGAGTAAATATAACAGTGCAGAGAGTCTTTCTGATTTCTATTCACTCTGAAAGCAGCTTAATATCATATCAGTGATGCAGATGTTACTGGCAGAAAACAGCTCCCACCAACTGCGAATCAAAGACCATCCGCATATATAAATATTAATATTAAGTGTATTATTTGTAATGTTATTTCTTTTTATCATTCAATGAAAAAAATATATATATAATTAATTAATTTAATGAATTATATATATATATATATATATAAATATATATATACACACACACATACACACATATATATATATTAAAATTAAGTGTATTATTTTTAATAATACTGGTAAAAAAATGTATAGCCTGAATGCACTGTAAGTTGCTTCGGATAAAAGCTTCTGCTAAATGTATAAATTATAAATTATTACATATATTTTTTTATTATTATTTATCATTCAATTAAATATATATATATATATATATAAAAAATTTTAAATTAATTTTAGAAATTTATATATATATATATAATTGATTATTTAAAATTTTACTGATCTTTAATTTATTATTTAATTAAATAAATAAATTATTTTATTATTTTTAATTTATTATAAAAATTTGAGAAAGGGGAAAACATTTAACATGATTAAAACAAAAACACCGGGTGTATTTTTATCATTATAGGATGGTTGTGTACACACACTGCCAACACACATTTCCTAAGACCCCTTTAAGAATGATTATGCATTTGCAAATTTAGAAATTATTGCACTTATTCTCCGTAAGCAGTGAGAACGTGACCCATAATGCACTGCTGCACAGACTCACAGATATAATGAACAGAAGTGACCCTGGAGTCACAGCTCTGAGCAGTCAAGCCCCTCCTCCCGCCTCTGACACATAGAGGTGGGCGTGGCTCTGTGATGATTGACAGGTCTCCCGCAGGGCCGCTAAGCGGTAAATCAATGCTGCTTTAAAGTGCTGATCACAGCGTTTGGATCGGGATGCGGCGAGCTGGAGGCGCTTCAGACGAACAGCAGAGTCTCAGGAGACATATTCAGTGATCACAGCAGACACTGAGATCCGTTCAGATGCTGGAAGCAGGTCAGACTGAGCACAACACACGACACCTAGTGGTGAGAGTTAGGAACGACTACCAGCATACTGCCTACTGTTGCTCAAACTATAGCACTCAAACACTCACACACACACACACACACACACACACAGTCACAAACACACACACACACACACACTCACACACACACACTCACACACACACACACACACACACACACA
>NW_015506354.1:65399-72072 GCF_001515645.1 Sinocyclocheilus grahami | reverse complement strand
GAGCAGCGCTGCTTCTCCTCTGCGTTTCTTGCGGCCTCTCGTCGCCCCACGTGCCGGTCGCCTGCTTTCTTTCTCTTCCTGCTTTACACACACTCACACACACACACACACACACACACACTCACTCACAAACTCACACTCACTCACTCACACACACACACACACACACACACAGAGGGCACTCAAACCTGCTGATATCAGAGAGTCACGACGAGTGAGGAGCTCTTTAAACCTCCTGAAGTCGTGTGCTCAGTTCTCTACTCAAACACGAGGCTTCACCTGTCTTTTCCGCAAAACAAAAGTCCAACCGCAGTCTCCACAGACAGAATTCATAAACATAAACTCAACAGCCCATGAAGTTAGGTCTGAATCCTCACGCAAATCAATAAATCCATTCACACGCGGCTCAGGTTCCTGCTTTAGGAGAGCGAGAGATTCCTGTCTGACTGACAGATGCTGAACAGATGCCGCTCGAGTCACGTGTGCAGATGAATTTACTGCTTCGTACAGCTTCAAGGAAGGAAACCCTTTACTGAACTTTATAAGAGCTAAATGAGCCTCAACACAAATTACTCCTGTAATGTGATACGTTTTTACATTTGCACTACATTTAGCAGATGCTTATATTATGTTATATTGACATTATAGTTTGATAAAGTAATTAGAACATTTATATATTAGGTGAAATACAGATTTTTAATTAGATTTCAATTATTTTCTGTCAATGTTTTTAGTAGTACATGCATAGTTATATATATATAAGCAATGTTAATTCAGCTCTTAATTTGTGTCTCAAATATGTGTCCCTGCAGCACAAAAGCAGTGTTAAGTCGCTGGGGGATATTTGTAGCAATAGCCAACAATATATTGTATGTGTCACGTGTGCCTACTGTGCTGGAGCGAGGAGACGTAGGAGATTCCAATAAAAAGAACTTTAAAGGGGTCATATGATGCGATTACAATTGTTCCTTTCTCTTTGGAGTGTTACAAGCTCTTGGTGCATAAAGAAGATCTGTAAAGTTGCAAAGACTAAAGTCTCAAATCCAAAGAGATATTCTTTATAAAAGTTCAGAGTCAGCCCCACCTACCTAAAACCGTATCACAGTATGGTGAGGGGCGTAACATTTCCGTCACACGCTTGAGGTATTCGACCAATCACAACGCACTGGATAGCTGGCCAATCACAGCACACCTCGCTTTTCAGAACGATGAGCTTTGTAAAAATCGACGTGTTTCAGAAAGGCGGGGTATAGAGGAGAAACAAGAATGTACAGTATGTGGAAAATAATGTGTTTTTCGAACCTTAAACCACATAAACTCATTTCATTACACCAAATACACCAAATAATGTTCTTTTTAGCAGCATCATATGACCCCTTTAATGAACAGAATACCAGGAAAGCACACATAGCACTGGGGTAAGACGAACAATTCTGGACAAGGTTATTTCAGAAACACAGGGTTTATATGATCAGAACGAAACAAAGAAATCAATGGGACACAGCTGGGATCAAATAAACACAATCAGTGCAGGAACAGGAAGACAAAGTAAGGACATGGAAACACATAGGGAGCAGAACACACACAAAACACGGAACAGAGTCTGACATTACTCCCCCCTCCCGGAAGGCGCGTCCTCGCGCCACACATCATCCAACAGGGAGGGGGGGTGGGCGCTCTGGAGGTGCCTCAGGACAGACACGGGACGGCAGAAACCCGGGGACTGGAGCCCTCTCTGGGCTTAACCCGGGGACTGGAGCCCTCACTGGGCTAGACTCGGGGACTGGAGCCCTCTCTGGGCTAGACTCGGGGACTGGAGCCCTCACTGGGCTAGACTCAGGGACTGGAGTTCTCTCTGGGCTAAACCCGGGGACTGGAGCCCTCACTGGGCTAGACTCAGGGACTGGAGTTCTCTCTGGGCTAAACTCGGGGACTGGAGCCCTCACTGGGCTAAACTCGGGGACTGGAGCCCTCTCTGGGCTAAACTCGGGGACTGGAGCCCTCACTAGGCTAAACTCAGGGACTGGAGCCCACTCTGGGCTAAACTCGGGGACTGGAGCCCTTACTGGGCTAAACTCGGGGACTGGAGCCCTCACTGGGCTAAATTTGGGGACTGGAGCCCTCACTGGGCTAAACTTGGGGACTGGAGCCCTCGCTGGGCTAGACGCGGGGACTGGCGCTCTGGAGTCCTCTCTGGGCTAAACCCGGGGACTGGAGCCCTCTCTGGGCTTAACCCGGGGACTGGAGCCCTCACTGGGCTAAACTCGGGGACTGGAGCCCTCACTGGGCTAAACTCGGGGACTGGAGCCCTCACTGGGCTAAACTCGGGGACTGGAGCCGACACTGGAGCAAGCTCTGGCGGACTTGACATCGGAGCGGTCGACGGAGGGGTTCCGGATCGAGATCGGAGGCTCTCCAGACACCGGATGACTGCCTCCTTCCAGTCGAGGTTGGTGGTGTCTGGGAGCTCCGTTGAGTGATGGTAAGTGACCCCGAGCCGGAATAGCGTCATGAGGGTCTCCCCATCGAGAGAGCGGGTCGAGGCTCGCCTGAGCCATGGCGATGAACATCGCTCGTTCCTCCATGTTGGCGGGGAGAAACGAAATGGAAAACAAAAGACTCATAAAACAAAAACAAAAACACAGGAGAAGGGGCGCCGCTTACTTTTCTGTTTTGGTCCGGAATTCTGTCACATGTGCCTACTGTGCTGGAGCGAGGAGACGCGGAGACGTAGGAGATTGCAATGGGACACAGCTGGGATCAAATAAACACAATCAGGGCAGGACTAGGAAGACCATATAAGGACATGGAAACACATGGGGAGCAGAACACACACAAAACACAGAACAGAGTCTGACAGTATGGGTCAAAATGATCGATTTTTCTTTTATGCCAAAAAACATTAGAATATTAAGTAAACATCATGTTCCATGAAGATATTTTGTACATTTCCTACTGTAAATATATCAAAGCTGAATTTTTGATTGCGTCAGAACTTCATTTGGACAACTTTAAAGGCGATTTTCTTGATATTTAGATTTTTTTTGCACCCTCAGATTCCAGATTTTCAAATAGTTGTATCTCAGCCAAATATTGTCCGATCCTAACAAACCATAAATCAATGGAAAGCTGATTTATTTCGAAAAAATTGACACTTAAGACTGGTTTTGTACTCTAAGGTCACATATATAAAAGAAAACTACCGATAAGAATACCATTAAAGTACTGGATCGATAAGCAGTATCGGTAAGAGTAGTAATACCGTTAAAACCTTAACGATACCCATCCCTAGAAAACATGTTTGATGCTGTATGTGTGTGAGTGTCACACAGCAGGGGTCGAGTTTAAAACGCAGCGTGACCTTTACCCTCTAATCAAGCCACAAACTCCCACACCTCCTTTGATTCATCTGTTCGTTTCAGCTATAAAAGCGGCTGATCTGCCATTTAACAAAACAAACCTCTCAACTCAACTCGCCCCGAAACGAAGCCGCCGACGCACGCTGGCGGAGAAAACCTCCGTAGATGTCAGCGACGCAAACCAGCTGTTTGAGCAAATTGAGCAAACGCTGCTGAAGCCAGACGTCAGAAGACAGGCAGCCATGTTTCTGCACATCTAACCTGTCTGTATGTCAGTGCAGCGAAAGCCTGGAGCTTACCGGGACACGCGCAGCCTCCCACCGACATCTTCTCACATCACCGTCTCCGGAGCCACGGCCGAACGCTGGAACAGAGACGATGAGATTCTCCTGCTGCTGCTGCTGCTCACATGGGCGTCTGTTTCTCACACACACACACACACACACACACAGCGTCACTGAGAGCCAGAGAGGGAGGAGAGAGAGGGAAAGGTTAAAAAAAGACCAAGCACAAAGAACTGAGAGAGCAGAGAGAGAGACAGAAGCAGAGCGAGACGCATGTAATCTCTACGCTTCTTCAATACAAATTCACGTTTCAGAGTAATCTGGTGTTTAATCAGTTTACAGGTCAAAGAAGCATCTAATCAATCGACTAATTCGGGGGTTTTAGATGCCACGGACCCCAAATATGATCATCCTCACACCCCCATCCTAAAATGTAAAAGGCATCTGTACAGTTTCTTGTATAAAGATGCAATTACACCATGAAAAATTATATTATAAATTAATCTATATCAATATTATTGGGGAAAATATTTAAGGTTGTATTATGTTACTGTTCTAATTTTATGTATTTGTTTGTTTGATCAAAATTTTATTATTTCGGATTTTTTAAATTATATTATATTATTTTTTCTTAATTCATTAAGTAAAAATTATATTTCTCGTATAGGCCTATTTATTATTATTATTGTTGTTATTATTATATTATTATATTATTTATATATATATATATATATATATATATATATATATATATATATATATATATATATATATATATATATATATGTTTTAAGCTATTACATTTTTGGGTTAATTATTTAATAACTTTTTTTTTAATCATGTTTTATTATTTAATTTTTTATAATTTTTTTTATTTACGTAGTTTAATCTAATTCTCATGTATTTGTTTATTTTTATCAATTTTAAATTAATTATTTATTTATTTATCTTATTATTTATTTTAGTCTATTTTACTTGTTATATATTTTTATTTACTTATTTAATGACTTATTTATTTTACATTTTTATTATTTAATTATTTATTTAAAAAAATTACTTAATCATATTTTGTTTTTGTTTATTTTTATGGATTTTTAAAATTACTTATGAATGTATTTTTAATATTGATTTAAAATGTTTTATTTAATTATTTAACAACTTATTTTTTATTTTATTTATCTTATTTTTTATTGTTTAATTATTTGCACATTTTTACACCACTTTACTCAAAACTCTTCCACGGACTTTCGCTGCCCCCTAATTCTTAATGCATGTGATCTAATTAATTTCCTAGTATGCTGATTAATTAATCCAATGAATCAATTAAACTGCATACCAATATTTTCCACAAAATGACGATAATTCAAAAACATTATTATGGCAAAGTATATCAGTGGACAGACAAGAAGTGTCTTCAGAAGTCAATATAATGTTCATACATCACTGAAAAGTCACAGACGAAAGTGTCCTGAATGAACCGAATTCAGTGTAAAGTTAACAGAAATCAGCTCAATACCACTTTTACGAAGCATATTTAGTTTGACTTTTAGACAGTCATAATCGCCATTGTTGATTTAGAAAAATCAGTGATCTACACACTCTTTGATCTTATATTTTAGAGTCGATTATTTCTCCTCTGAGGTTTTTTGAGGCAATGCTGCTCTCGCTCAGACAAAATACCTCTGGCTCTGTTCCAAATCCTAGTGAGCTGCCTATAGAGGCGGCATTGTAAGGCATTGTAAAGCACAGTCATGTTGCCCTCTAAGATGCCTTCTTTTGCTCACATGAAAGCAGCTCGTCACACTAGACTCCATTCACTTCTATTCATACGCACATGAACACAGGACACTCGAAACACAAGCTCATGCTAAGAAAGGTCTTCGTCTGTAATGCCTCAGCACTGATGAACTCTGACCTGTAGATTCTCAACATCAGAGCATCAGAGGATCTAAACGTCACAGATTGACAAAGAACACAAACACATTTAACAGCCTCATATATAATACAACATAATGAATTTAATACCAAAAGATTACCAAAATACAATCTTTTTTATTATTTAATTTATAAATGTTAGTTACTAAATAAATTTTTGTTGTACTTTTTATTATTTTTAATTGTTTATAAATTTTTTGTTTATTTACGGATTTTAATCTAATTTTTATGTATTTGTTTATTTTTATAATATTTTGTAATTAATTAGACATTTAATTTATTTGTATTACTTATTAATTTGTGTTAATATATTGTTATTTATTTATTTATTATACATTTATTTATTTACTAAATAATATTTTTATTTTATTTAATTGTTTTGTATATTTTCTACACTGTTTTTCTCAAAACTTTTCCCCAGACCCCTAATTCCTAATTCATTTGATCTAAAAAACTTTGTTTATTTCCAGTTTTAAATTAGATTTTGAATCCCAGATCTTCAATGTGGTCTCAGACTTTGTATATGTGCTCTCCACTGTATATAGTCAAGTATTATATATATATATATATTTAAATTGGAAAAAAGCTGGTAAATAAATCAGGCTGGTGGCATTGGGCATTCAGCAAAAATAAAAATATTAAATTGAAAATAATAAACCACAAAGTTAACAAAATGATGCACTCCACTATATATATATATATATATATATATATATATATATATATATATATTTGTTTTTATTATTTTATACAATACTTACATAAATACTTAATATATAAATAATAAAAACAAATATCTCAGTGTTGTCGGCATTCACCAGCCACTAGGGTAATAAATAAATAAATAAATAAATAAATATATACTAAAAATTTACTAATAAGGAAATATGTATTATTTTTAAATAAATATATTCTAAAAATATTAAAATGAATTATTATGCTCAAAACATTTAATTTTCCACCGTGCCAGTATAACAGCAGTCTCTCAGCTCCTCCGTCTGTGGGTCTCTCAGTGCTGCTGGAATGGAGCTCATTACAGAGAGAGAGAGACAGCAGTGGGGGGGGGGGGGGCACACGCCACCATAGGAAGGTGGC
>NW_015506354.1:47904-65175 GCF_001515645.1 Sinocyclocheilus grahami | reverse complement strand
GGGGGGGGGGGGTGTCACTGTCACCATGGCAATGTGGCAGATCACACGTGCACATAAACACACGCGTGTTTGCCCTTGACAGACAACCACCCAAACGACAACTCAAGAAACCGTATGACGTCATTATGATCTGTGAGACCTTTTAATTAGAAACGCTGTGATTGGTTCTTGGTTTATCTGACTGAGGAGTGCATTGATATGATCATAACTGCCCCGTCAGGGGTATTTGGATTGTAATGGGCAGATTTCTCAGGCGTCATCAGCAGTGTCGGGGGTAAAGTAACGCGAGTTACGTAATCAGATTACTTTTTTTAAGTAACTAGTAAAGTAACGCATTACTTTTTAATTTAGAAGGAAATATCGGAGTTACTTTTTCCAAAAAGTACCAGCAGTTACTTTGTTTCCATGTGTTGAGTGACAGCTCTGGTGTTGCCGTGGTGACAGAAATCAGGAGTGAGTGCAGAGCGTTGTGTGTGAACATGATCTTACTGTAGCTCTAGACTCAATATCAACATGTGTTTACTCAAAAACACATTCAGTGTTCCTCAAAATCAATAAAAACAGTGAAATGCAAACTCAGGATATTATACAAACCTGCAATAATTGTGTTAAATAAGTCAATCATTTATGTATTTAATACTAACTTTCTTCTCCTGCGTCAGATTCTTCATGCTGCGCCCTCTACTGTACAGACGTGAATTTACATTCCTTCAGCCTGAGCCGTATTCATTTCACTTTTGTTGTGAAAGTACTTTTACGTTTGTAAAGGAAGCACTTTATATATTCAAAACAAACACGCAAGCCCCGCCCAGATTTACAAAGTAACGTAACGCATTACTTTCCATAACAAGTAACTAAGTAACGTAATTAGTTACTTTTTTAGGGAGTAACGCAACATTGTAATGGATTACTTTTAAAAGTAACTTTCCCCAACACTGGTCATCAGAACTGCAGGTTGCGTTGGAGATCTCAACAAGACACATTGTCTGCTGAATAATTAGCTTTATAACAAAAACAAAAGTCATGGATACAGCCGAGTTAAGGCTGCTCTCTGCCTGCTCAAAATTCAGTGTAAACACGCAATGCTGCATAAAAGCCAGACTTAGTTATGTCTGTTCTGTCCTCACGTATCACAGTATACAGTCGTGACTGCGGTGTAAATGCATTTATGATCATCATCTGAGCAGCTTTGAGAAAGACACCTAAATGCTGCTTCAGGATTGAATCAGTAACTCTGTATTGTTTTCAAGTGAATTATCAAGTCACATTTACATGAGAAGAAACGTAGCATAATAATATAAAGACTTGAGACTTAAGGGCAAGCATTTTGTCTTGTTCCAATAACAGATTTGTTTTCACTTGCTTTTAGCCTAAATATCTCTAAATGTGTCATTTCTTATTTTGATCATTTTTATTTATTTATTATTTTATAATATCTTTCATTTTTTTATTTCTTAATTTTTATTTATTTATTAGATATTTTATCCGATCTATTTATACGTTTAGATTACCTGCGCCGTCATTAAGCTTTAAAAACTCTAATAATTAAATAAATGTAATCCATTTTTTCGTGATGCCTAAATTTAGTTGTGGCATTTAAAATGATGTGTTTTTATTTATTTATTATTTTATTTTATTTTATTTTACAAAATAGTATGGTTATGAAAAATAAAAATAATAAAAAAAAATTTTTAATAATTACCATCTTATTTGTATTAATCAGAATTTGAATATTGGTGCAGCTCATGATTTTGTCCACACATATAATGCAGTGATTGAGTGTGTGTGTGTGTGTGTGTGTGTGCGTGCGGTCCTGTACCTCTGTACAGCTGTGATCTTTGTCAAAGCCGGTTGTTTCTCCCGTGTCGTTCTGTCATGTTTCAGCTCTCAGTTTCTCCGTTTTTCTGCACACACGTTCAGGTTCTCCTCTTCTGAGAGACGAACAGTGAGTACAAAGACAGAAAAAGACGCTTCATCACCTGTTTCCTTTTACATTTGTGTTCTCAGCTCTCTCTGGGATCAGATGTTTGCACCACCACACATGACAGAGCAGCTTTTAGCGCTGTAGTAATAGGTTGGCGTCTTGCTGCCAATGGCTGATGAGGTGTCAGGTTAAAGGTCAGGGGTTCTCTATGCTGATTGATGTTCTCTGCAGACCAAAACACACACACACACACACACCACACACACACATACTCACACACCACACACACACATACTCACACACACCCACCCACCCACACCCACACACACACACACACACACACACACACAGACACACACACTGAAATGATGAATAGCCCTTTTCAATTTAAAGGGCTAATTGACTTCTGTAGTATGGGAAAAAAATACTGGAAGTCAGTGGGGACCAGAAACTGTTTGGTTGCCAACATTCTTCAAAACATCTTCTTTGTGTTCAACATAAGAAAGAAACTCATACAGGTTCGGAACTTGAGGATGAGTAAACCATGACAGAATTTTCCTTTTTCAATGAACAGTCACTTTAAATCATAGTTTATGAACTTAATTTCTACCCACTAACAAAAGGAATAAATGTTAAAGAATACACTAGCTTGAGGGAAATGAAAAGTGTGTGTTTGTGTTTGTGTGTGCATGCTTTCTCTCTTCTACATTTCATTTGAGAGGCTTTCTGGGTTTCCTGCCAAAGAGGCCACCGATACTGCAAACAAGGGAAGAGGAGGGTGAAGCGAGAGCGAGAAACCATCTGCTGGAGGTGAGCGGCTCTACCTGTGTGTGTGCAGACCTCTCAGGAGAAACGGCGGCAGCAGGGTCCGGATGGATCCGGAAGGTGACCCACTTTCACAGAGCTCCCTTCTGCTGCACAAGACACGCTGGCCCCGTTTCTCAGAGAGAGAGAAAGAGAGGAAGAATTAACATCGGAACATCTGAGAATAATGCTCTGCTGACTTTGGAAAACAGGACTGTCCTTGTTCTTTGAGTAAAATAATGTAATATAATGCTCTTTACTGAAATTATGTCACAGGCGAAAACATTGTTATCATGTTCTGGTCAATTTTGAGATTTTGGTCTATTTTGATTTCATAAATGTGTCTCTGCAGCACAAAAGCAGTGTTGAGTCGCTGGGGGATATTTGTAGCAATAGCCAACAATACATTGTATGGGTCACAATTATACATTTCTCTTTTATGCCAAAAATCATTAGGATATTAAGTAAAGATCATGTTCCATGAAGATATTTAGTAAATGTCCTACTGTAAATATATCAAAACTTAATGTTTGATTAGTAATATGCATTGCTAAGAACTTCATTTGGACAACTTTAAAGATGATTTTCTCAATATTTAGATTGTTTTGCACCCTCAGATTCCAGATTTTCTAATATTGTCCGATCCTAACAAACCATACATCAATGGAAAGCTTATTTATTCAGCTTTCAGATGATGCATACATCTCAATTTCGAAAAATTGACCCTTATTCAATTTCTGAATTTTATCAAAAGTTTATTTTATTGCACTTTATCTGTAGATCTCTATTTCAATATATATCTTTAAAGAGTTTTTTCTCCACTTCTGCAGCACTTACAAACACCAAAACTTAAGAGTTTTATTCTTCTCTATATTCTGAAGGTTTTTACTGAGGGGATTGTTGATATATCATTCACACTGATTTATACATTTATACTTATTCCTAAAAATATGGTGAATTTTACTATGGTGAATATTGTTGACAGTATTTTCTGAATTATGGAGTGATATTTTGCCTCCATAGACATAATTTCCCTAGTTGATTGATTGCATTAAGAATTGCAGACGTTTTTGTATTACAAGTTTTCTTAAATGTTACGTTTAATTGCACAAACGATGCATTATCTCATTAATTATGATCTAATTCGCATACATTTCCAGAACATAAATCTGAACATTGGATAAAGCCAGGTCCAAAATTCTTGCTTGATTTAGTTGACATATTAGAGTTGAAGATTTTTATAGAAGGGATTTTAGATATATATTTTTATCACTCCATAAATCAGAAAATACTGTGAAACATACAGGAAAAATACGTTTTCACCATGTTTTTAGGAATAAAAACTCAAGTGAATGATATATGAACAATCCCCTCAGTAAAATTCTTCAGAATATAGACAGGAATAAAACTGCTAAGTTTGGTGATTGTAAGTGCTGCTGAAGTGAAAATAAAACTCATTTTGAGAAAACAACTTTTAACGACTTAGATATACACTGTAATTGAAATCTACAGACGCAAATAGATAGTGTAATAAAATAAATACTTAAAATCATTTTTCATTCAACTAGTCTTAAAGAAGATATTAGTTCAGTTCTGTTCACCTGTGGTGACTTAAATATGAAGAAATCTTCATCTTCAAATCACAATCATGAGCTCATTAACTAGGGATGAACCGATATTCAAATTAGCAAGTACAGAGATGTTGATGATTATTTTGTGTTATGTTATATGTTATGTTATATGTTATGTTATGTTATATGTCATGGTATATGTTATGTTATGTTATATGTTATGTTATATGTTATGTTATGTGTTATGTTATATGTTATGTTATATGTTATGTTATATGTTATGTTATGTTATATGTCATGGTATATGTTATGTTATGTTATATGTTATGTTATATGTTATGTTATATGTTGTTATATGTTATGTTATATGTTGTGTTATGTGTTATGTTATATGTTATGTTATATGTTATGTTATATGTTATGTTATGTTATATGTCATGGTATATGTTATGTTATGTTATATGTTATGTTATATGTTATGTTATATGTTGTTATATGTTATGTTATATGTTGTGTTATGTGTTATGTTATATGTTATGTTATATGTTATGTTATGTTATATGTCATGGTATATGTTATGTTATGTTATATGTTATGTTATATGTTATGTTATATGTTGTTATATGTTATGTTATATGTTATGTTATATGTTATATGTTATGTTATGTGTTGTGTTATGTTATATGTTATGTTATATGTTATGTTATGATATATGTTGTTATGTTATGTTATATGTTATGTTATGTTGTATGTTATGTTATATGTTATGTTATGTTATATGTCATGGTATATGTTATGTTATGTTATATTATGTTATATGTTATATGTTATATGTTATGTTATATGTTATGTTATATGTTATGTTATGTTATATGTCATGGTATATGTTATGTTATGTTATATGTTATGTTATATGTTATATGTTATGTTATATGTTATATGTTATGTTATATTATATGTTATGTTATGTTATGTTATGTTATGTTATATGTCATGGTATATGTTATGTTATGTTATATGTTATGTTATATGTTATATGTTATATGTTATGTTATATGTTATATGTTATATGTTATGTTATATGTTATATGTTATATGTTATGTTATATGTTATATGTTATATGTTATGTTATATGTTATATGTTATATGTTATGTTATATGTTATATGTTATATGTTATGTTATATGTTATATGTTATATGTTATGTTATATGTTATATGTTATATGTTATGTTATATGTTATATGTTATATGTTATGTTATATGTTATATGTTATATGTTATGTTATATGTTATATGTTATATGTTATGTTATATGTTATATGTTATATGTTATGTTATATGTTATATGTTATATGTTATGTTATATGTTATATGTTATATGTTATGTTATATGTTATGTTATATGTTATGTTATGTTGTATGTTATATGTTATGTGTTGTGTTATGTTATATGTTATGTTATATGTTGTTATGTTATGTTATATGTTATGTTGTATGTTATGTTATATGTTATGTTATATGTTGTTATATGTTATGTTATATGTTATGTGTTGTGTTATGTTATATGTTATGTTATATGTTGTTATGTTATATGTTATGTTATATGTTATGTTATGTTGTATGTTATGTTATATGTTATATGTTGTTATATGTTATGTTATGTGTTGTGTTATGTTATATGTTGTTATATGTTATGTTATATGTTATGTGTTGTGTTATGTTATATGTTATGTTATATGTTATGTTATATGTTGTTATATGTTATGTTATATGTTATGTTATATGTTGTTATGTTATGTTTTATGTTATGTTGTATGTTATGTTATATGTTATGTTATATATGTTATGGCCAATAACCATTCAATTGTGTCTAAATAAATGAAAAACACTAAAAACCAAAATCAATCGTTTTAAATGCTGCATATTAATGCAGGCATTATAATAATGTACATTACATTGAACAGTGTTGTTAAATTATTATTATTATAGCTTTTCATTTAAAATCAGTTACCAATACCAATAAATTAATTTTTAAAAAAACTAAATTTAGAGATGTTTATGGCTAAAATCAGTGTTATTTACAGATATACTGTTATATTTTTTTACTTGATTTTATTATTATATTTTAAATTTTAGTTTAATTTGTGTTTTTGTCATTTTTATTAGTTTTTTTTTTTAATATGTCAATATAGTTTCCACTAAGTTTTAGTTATTTTAGTACTTCAGCTTAAAATGAACAAAAATTAGAAATGCTGTCTGGGCAACTAGCTGACATAACATATGTTTAAGTTAAATTCATCTTATTTCAGTCAATGTTTATTTCAAGCAATTGAAATGTGTTTATGTTTTATTTAATGGTAATTAACAGTGCTTAAAACAATCTGCTCATGGAAAGAAATAGTCTCAAAAGTTTATTATCTTATGGTAACCTTAAATTTCTTCTCAAAATTGATCAAGATATATTTATATTTACTAGAAAACAATACAGAAATGCTGTTAATGAAATGCGTTAAATTGATATTTAACTTTAAATAAACAATGCATTATTTGGCCCCTAATTAATTAAATAAAAGCAATGTGAATCGACAGAAAATTAATAATAAATCGTTATAGATTAAAGCCTAATAGCCGATCTGCCCTACCTGACTAAATGGACCACTAGATGCCACAAATAAAATAAAATATGTAAAATAATAGTAATTTCAAAGCCTTAAAGTGACTTTGCTAATTTACAGTAAAACGAATCTGAGGTAAAATGATTAGACCGTTGGAAGTTGTTGCCTAGCAACTGCAACGACTTTTTTTTTTTTTTTTTAAACGTATTCAAGGCGAGCTGTCATTTTCCCGGGAACCTCCGCATCACGTGACTCACCCGGCGGCGCCTCGTGTGCAGCGCTTCTCTCCGAATCAAAATGGCGGCGCCGCATGGCGTAAAACCGAAGGATTTAAAGTGTGATATTACGGACCGTACAGCAGCACAGGCGCACCGCGACTCTCAGGTCTCATATATGTTTCTGTTGTATGCCTGCAGATGCTTATATAACGACGCTGTGGTGTAGAAATGACGCTCGGCGTGTGAACACGTGGACGCAGCGCGTGTTCGAGGCGGATGTGAAGTTATGCACGCGATATAAACCCAGAGAAATGCGCTATTAACATCTTCTTAACGACTCAAAGGTGGTTTAGTTTGTCGAGGGATGTCGTTTAAGGTTCTTGAACGCCAGTTTCAGCATATAAACGGTTTAAATGAATGTGGCGTGCGAATATATAACCGTGTCAAAAATAAAATATCCTTTAAGTTCATAATAATGAGTAATATCATTGCGTAAACTACAGATTAAACATGGTATTTTCTAGTAACTATTACCGACTTTAGGTTCCAACAGTTAATAAAATATATGTTAAAGTCCCCATGAAATCAGAATTAGTTTTGTGGGTGTTAGTCTTAAGGTTATCTATAAGGCAGTGTGCTCCAAAACAGTGACAAACTTCGCATTTAGAAGATATAAGCGTTCAAAGCTTGCAGTTCGTCACTTCCGCCAAAACGGCTCAACGACTTTTTTGACGTCACATCGTACTTCAGCTTCTCATTAAACTTTCTGTCCAATCAGATGCTCTCTAGAATCCGAAGCCCCGCCCCCGGCTGAAATCGGTCACTTGGTCCGATGAAAAAGTAAAATATATAAAGTAAAATACATTTTTATTAAATTAAGTCACTTTTTTCACTATATAGTAAAGAATAGTAATAAGTATTTACAGATGTAGTAATTTTGGTATTTTGATTATAGCTACCATGGTAAAGTTTTAATATGGTTCACGATATGAAGGCTTTTTATTATTGGGCAAAGATTATTTAAATTATTTACAGAATAAACTATTATTTTAGTTTGTTCTTTAAACTTCGAGCTAGTGTACTATTGAGCGTTTCCATTATTTTGATGTACAGATTTAAGATTTACGCTTTTCTCTTCTGGTAAATATGTCTATATAGTTTTTATTAAATTAAAAAAAAAATTGTTTAGTTTTAGTTGTTTTAGTACTTCAACTTTAAACAAAAATGAGAAATGTGTCATTGGCAACTAGCTGAAATAAAATAAGTTTAAGTGTTTTATATTTTATTTTTGTTTATTTCAAGGATGTTCTTTGTGGTTTTAGTTCTATTTAACAAAAACGGCGCGGCATGAAACAAACGGGAATTGTGTAAGCAACTGTATTACTGAAACGCAGTCGAATAAATTAATTGATTTAAACAAAACTGATCCAAAAGTTTCGATATACAGATTTCAAATTTACACATTTATTTTCTTGTAGTTAGTTCTATTAAAACGATCAACAACTACTAAAATATATATAGCGTTAATGTGTTACTCATGTATTGTTACTAATGTACGTTAAATTAGAAATCGGTGTGAGAGAAGCGTTCAGTATCTTTTTTTCTGATGACTGGTGGATTATATCAAGTCCAGCTTTACTGTAGTAACTATGGTGTTTTGACTGTAGTTACCGTGGTAAAGTTTTCTAAGGGCAGCATGATGGTGTTTTGATGGGCAAACATAATTTAAATGATTTACAGGGTAAAATAATTTAAGTTAAACAATGTCCTTTTTCACAAACTATATTCAGTAAAGCGCTTTCCTGTAGTTACCTGTAGTTTTCTTGTTGTAAACTGTAGTTCACTGTTGTAATTCCTTATCATAATGACTTTACAGCTTTGATTTTACTGGAATAGCGAGTTTAGCGTTTATTCTGCGAGATCTGAATCCGACATTGTTTTGTGTGTTATCCACAGGTTGAATTTGGAAATCCCGATGTTCCCGTCTTCGAGCTGGACGTCGGAAGGATCTCCGATGCGCTTCACGGAAGCCTGGATCCGTCTATTTTATCCATCTTTCAGGAGAAGATGCTGACGGATAGCGTTGAGAGCGAGGCGTCGCTGCTGTCCGCTCTGACCGAGATGTTGGATAGCGTGGACGTCGAGACGCTTTCGCCGTTCGACACGCTGCCGGATGCGGAGATTTTCGCAGCTCAGAAGGGTTCCGACCACACGGTTAGTCCACATGGACATGAAAAAATGGACACGTTAGTTGTTTAGTGTCTCGATATACACTGCCGGTCAAAAGTTTGGGATCAGAACGATTTTTAATGTTTTTAAAGGAGTTTCTTGCTCATCACGGCTGCATTTATTTGATGAAAAATACAGGAAAAAATGTAATATTGTACTGTATTTTACTGTAATGTATTTCTGTGATGCGCAGCTGTATTTTCAGCATCATTCCTCCAGTCTTCAGTGTCACATGATCTTCAGAAATCAGTATAATATGCTGCTTTATCATCAGTTGTGCTGCTTCATATTGTTTTGGGAAGCTGTGATGCTTTTTTCAGGATTCTTTGATGAATAAAAAGTTAAAAAGAAGAGCGTTTATTTAAAATAGAAATCTTTTCTAACAATACACACTACCGTTCAAAAGTTTGGGGTCGGTACATTTTTACTCTTTATTTTTTTTTAAAGAAATTAAACTTTTATTCAGCGAGGATGTGTTAAACTTTTAAGAAGTGATAGCTAAGATTTATATTGTTAGAGAAGATTTATATTTTGAATAAATGCTGTTCTTTTTAACTTTTATTCATCAAAGAATCCTGAAAAAAGCATCACAGCTTCCAAAAAAAAAATATTTGCCAACATTGATAATTCTAATAATAAATCAGCATATTATACTGATTTCTGAAGATCATGTGACGCTTTATACTGGAGTAATGCTGATGGAAATTCAGCGCTGCATCACAGAAATACATTATATTTTAAAGGATATTAAAATAGAAACCATTATTTTATATTGTAATAACATTTTGCAAGATTACAGTTTTTTTCTGTATTTTTTGATCAAATAAACGCAGCCTTGATGAGCAGAAGAGACGTCTTTAAAAACATTACAAGTCTTCCCGATCCCAAACGTTTGAGCGGTGGTGTATACACAACGTGTTAAGATATTTACTTTGTCAAATGTGTTTCCGTCACAGCTCAGGAATCTGCTTCATTTCAGCCAGACGTCTCCGGATCGGCCCAAAATCTCTCGATCACCAGCCGCAAAGTCAGGAAGAGTGCGTCTCCTTTATTGATCTGATTCATGCACCGATGACGGATGAAGTCAAACTAGATATTTGTGTAAATCAAACTGTTATTGGAGCAGCTTCTGTTCAGTTGTGTCGAATCTAGAGGTCGACCGATACTGGTTTTGGTCCAGTTTTAAATAATTAGCTGATTACCGATTAATTGGCCAGTAGTTTAATTGAAAATTAGTGTCACTAATCACTAATCGTGAGCATTTTTTGTAATTAACAAAATAAATAAAATGAAAAAATAGTTGCGTCATCACACACTAATTTTTATTTTATTGTCATGAAATATATAAATTAGGTATTTCCAAATGGCATGTACAATACTTATTATATAAAATAAATAGTAGAATATATAGTTACGTTAAATATATTACGTATAATATGTATTGTACCTTGATTCTGTTTCTTTTGCACATAACTACTTAAAAAAGTAAAAAGTTTATTTTGTAAAAATAGAGCAACTTTTTTAAACTATATGTTTTTATTCAGCAACTATCTTATACGAGTGATTTTATTTAACGGTAACTATATACTGTATATATATATATGTGTGTGTGTGTGTGTATATATATATATATATATATCACGATATAGTAATTTTTCCTTTAAATAAGGTATTTATGATGTAAATATTTTTGAAACCATAGAAATTTCATAATTCTTGTCACAATATCACAAAAAAAACTAATACTAGCCTAAATTAAAAAGCTCAAGCTCACTGAAGACAAGTAAACAGTCAGCGATTAAATAAGAGTAAGAAACTAATTACAAGCAATAGGATAAAAAAACTACTGTAGAACAAATAAATAAGAAAAGCTACATACATTATATAAAGTAATCAAATGTATAAAAACACTGCATTTTCTTGACTGTGTACATTAAATCTATATTTCTTCTTATTAAAGTTAGAAGAGTGATTTAGTCAAGAGCAGTGAGAGAGTTTCTCTCTTGTTGTTTGATTAACATGAAGGACAGAATATTAGACTGCTGTCACTTTAAGAGCTGCCCACGTGTCCAATATACTGTTACTAGGGCCCTAATCGCGGAATCCAGTCATAAAAATGGAATTTAATGTATAGCGCGGAATGTTACAGAATTTGCCAAATTGTGGATGAATACATCAAAACTACTGTATGTCAGTGCACTCAAATAAAAACACGATATGGACTAGTGTCTGTTAATATTAAGCCGCAAAACTACTATTTAAATATGAATGCTGCATGTTCTGCGTGTCTCTGTGAATGAAAGGAACACATGAACATCAGCTCTAGAACTGCTCTGAGAGTCACTTCATAAGCATTTTACCGTTTCTTTCGAGAAAAAAATATCATCTACGCACAGAAACTTAAAGGTCGTCACAGGACCCTGTCAAAATAAAAGTTCGGTTTAACTTGAATAAACTGTGACAGAAATATATTACTTAATGTAACGATAGTTCTACTACTACTACTAATAAAATTATCATTAAAACGTCATTTTTTAAGGAATATTTACCAGAACAATGTAAATACACAACACAATATTTCTGGAAAAAATAAAAAACATTAATAAAATAATCATTTAAAAAAAAATAATAAAATAAGTTAATTAGAGATGCTTTTGATTATTAAAATTTAATGAAACCATTCAAATGGAATCTAGAAAAGTAATGAACAACACAGAATTTGGTAATAAATTGCTGTTAAATTATGTAAGACATGCTTTTTGATTAATATTTTTAATTTAGCCATTAACCCCTTAACTGTCACCCCCCATTTTTTTTAAATCGGCATTAAAGTGCACTATCCAAACTTAAATTGTTATAATTCATGAACACTTTGGAATATAGACCTAAGGTTGGTCTCTTTTTAAAGACGACAGTCTGCAGATTATTGCAGAAGTGGAATTCTTTCAAAAAAAATTAAATATCAAATAGTTTTAGAAGTTTACATTTACTGTGAAGAAAATGCACTGTACAATTTTTATCATATTTTATATAAAATAAATATTTTGCATAACAGGTTTTACTCTACAATTGCTAAAAAAAAAAAAAAAGTAAAGCCTTATGTCTAAATAAGTTATGTTTCAAATTTGAAGTTGATATGAAAAAAAAACAGGTTCCTGTGAGATTTTATTTAGGGTGTTATACCACAAACAGCCACCGGGTGCCACCAAAACTCCATTGGATTTTGTTGATGCATTTTTCTGTCACAAATGTCTAGATTTCTCTGCCAATATTGCTTCTATCACAACCACCAAATATGGAGTCCTGAGACTCAGACCTTTCCAGCGATATGTTTTATGTGAAGATTATAAAAAGTTTTGATTGTAATGCATTTTGTAATATGACACTTGACTCCGCCCACTAAGGGGGAGGAGACCGCCAAAACTTTTTAAAGTACCATTTCCATGGTAACGCAATGTCCGATTTCAAAATGGTTTTCATAGGATGAATCTTGTGCTTCTTAAGCTTTCAAATGATATATAATTTATGATGAATATTAAAGCATTTATTATTTTAAATATTAGCTTATTTTTCCCGATAACCACAGTTCCAAGATGAAGATTGTGCCAATTAATCAGCAAAACCGATATATCGCTCGACCTCTAGTTTCAATGTTTTGTGTGTCTTTTCTTCTCCATCAGGAGGTCGTGCTGTCAGACAGACAGTTGAGACCCCGTCGCCATTCAGTGACCCAGACTACACCGCGAGACGAGCGTGAGAAGAAGCGCCGCTCTGTGAGAGTCTTCCGGATCGAATCCGACCCCATATTCCCACAGGACGGACACGAGTTGCTTGCAGATTTAGTGAGACACATGCATCCGTACTGCGTCAGGACGCACCTGGAGAAAGAGACGCGCGTGTCTGCGGCGGCGGAGGAGGAGGAGGAGGAGGAGGAGTTTGTTGATGTAGAAGGTTACGAGGAACACATGCTGGACCAATCAGGACACGGACCAGACTTGAAGCCAAAAGCAGAACCAAATGCACAGAAGACCGACAGCCAGGAAGAAAAAGTCACATCTTTAGGACGAAACGTTAAGATGACGCCTGAACGCAGCGCTTTAGTCAAAACCAGCGGTGTGAAGAAAACGGTGACTTTTGCGTTTAATCTAATCTCCGTTCACGAGATTCCACCTGATGATGAGGAGATTTCTGAATCCACGTCCTGTAAAACTGACATCACTTCCTCTCAGAAGCCCAAAGCGCTCAGTCTAGACCAGTACCGTCTCCTCAGACAGAACAAACAACCTCCGGAGGAGAAACGGATGGACTTTCGAACCAAATGGCCTTCGCTTCCCGAGCTTCCCCGGGAGCTTCCACCAATCCTGCACAAGCTGGATCCGAACACACCTTCTGGTGAGATATTAGCAGCTGTTAAAGTGAAAGCCTCTCCATCCCCGCCGCAGGGAGTCACACGTCCCTCTCGGAGAGACGGCAGGAAGGCTGTGGAGCTTTGCATCGACCCTCCAAACCCGGTTTTGGTGCCCTTGAAACCCACACGACGCATAAACGCAACCCAGACCGCCTCAGACTCGAAACCAGACGTCTGTGTTTCTTGTGAAGAGGTTCGCCTCTCTGAGGTCGTGCCAGTGACGTCTGCTTGCAAACCCAGAACTGAACCGCAGAGCCAGACGGCGTGTGACGGAGACATCGGTGAGCAGACCGTTCGTCTTGTTGAGGAACATATGGCCATGTTTACAGACCATAACAGATTTGCTCTTCAATTACAATGCTTTCAAAGCAGGGCTAGTTTCGTTTACTAAAGCCATACAAAAACATTGTGCCAGGGCAACATCTCTCATTTAGTTTCACTTGATATACTGAAATAATTCAAATTGATCAAAACTAGATAGACAAATAACAAAAACTAAAAAAAAAGACATAAACATAAGAAAATTACAAAAATGAAATCTTAAAATATTAATGAAAACTATAATAGAAACTAAATAGACAATAAATGAATAAAAATGACAAAAACGCAACTAAAATTTTAATAAAAATGGAAAATATAAAAACAAATTAATCTAAAATATTAATGAAAACTATAATAGAAACAAAATAAAAACTAAGTTATACAAATAAAACTAATAATAATGACAAAAACAACAAAATTACTAAAACTAGCTGAAATGAAAATGGAAAATATTTTTTTTTTTAAATATTAATGAAAACTATAATAGAAACTAAATAGACCAAAATAAAAAATGAATAAAAAGTACAAAAACACAATAAAATTCTTAAAGATTTAATTAAAATTAAAACAAAAATTTGATTTTAAAATATTTATAAAAACTGTAATTGAAGCTAAATTATAAAAAAAGAAACTAATAATAATGATAAAAACACAACAAAATTACTAAAACTAGCTGAAATGAAAATGGAAAATATAATTGTTTTAAAAATATAAATGAAAACGATAATAGAAACTAAATAGACCAAAAATAAAAAATGGGTTTTGACAAAAACACAACAAAATTACTAAAACGTTAAATTAAAATGTAAAATATAAAAAGATATATTTCTGAAAGTACAGTAGTATATGGCGGCACTGTGTTTGTTCTGCAGGAATTGAGGCCGCTGATCTGACCAGCCTTTTGGAGCAGTTTGAGACGCAGGGTAAGTGATGTTATTGATTAGAGGCGATCAGCTGGTTTACATCGGGTCAGAAGCCCTGCATCAGTCTCAGTCTGTAAACGCTCGTCTTGCCTGCGTGTGTCTCCTCGGCACAGACTTCATGCAGTCAGAGACGGACACCGAGACCATTATAACCAACCCTGCTCTTCATTAATGGCTTGATGGCTTTTGGAAATCCGCTCGGGGAACGAATGATGCTTGCGATAAACACGGGGGCCTAAAAACACAAACTTGTGAAATTAAGTTTCAAAGTTCTTGAGAACGTTACGATATTATACCATTATTGTTTCTTTACAAAGTGACACCGCCACCTACTGGCCTGGCTTGAATAATACAGTGTTTTCAGTCCTTTGAAATGAGAAATTATGATTGTTATATAAATTAATGAAATTAGGCAACATTGATTATATCGTGCCCTTTTTTTTTTTTTACATTTATTGTCTCCGTTGTTCTAGATTTAGTGACTTTTCAAATCTTTTGAAACTTTTTTTTTTTATTAAAAAAAAAAAGGAAATAGTGACATCTTAATTAGGTTTACTGTTATTTTTTGTCTATAATTTTGTGAAAATTAAATGTTTAGGTGGAGGCTTTTAATTAGCCTTTAAGGGTCTCTTTCTGCACTGTATATGAATCATATTTTCTTGCTTTTTATTATATAATTTATATTGTGCAAAAATAAACGAATAACTTCCTGTAGAACTGGGTTCTAAAAAAGTCAGTTTCATCCAATTTAAGGTAATAAAAAGTCTTAAATTATATAGCAAAAGTCTTAATTATCACAGGATGCGGCTTAATGTGATTATTAAACATTTCAAAATAAGAGTCCCGGTGCATTTCATGCTTGTTTATAAATTAAAAGTCCCATATAACATCTATTGATCTGGATATTATTGGTATTTTGGTTACACAGTGGACTGTATCTGGCATTTAATTAAAACTCGTTTGGCTTCTCTCTGGGCGATTATTGATCGCGATATAGATTTGACAAGTATTCATTCATTCATTATTCACCTTTAAGCACATTATCATATGAGCAGAATTAGAGGTATTGATCGACTTCTAATTCGCATGTATTGATATATGTCACCCTGGAGCACAAAACCAGTCATAAGGGTCAATTTTGTGAAATTGAGATTTATACATCATTAGCGCATAATGCCATTATTAACATTTTAGCCTGTGCTTGTGCCACTGACCGTATTACTTCATTTTCTCCAGGACTAACTCCACCCGCCACACCTCCGCATCAGATCTGGAGGCCCCTGGCGTCGGTCAAAGGGACGAAACATGAATCCATCAAGCCGTCGTCCAGCAAAACCATTCAGATAATCGAACCCCGCCCACTGCCGCCCAGTAAAACTCACTCAAAGCCCTCACTCTCCAGCTTCACTCCTGCGATGAATCCCGCCCGAGCGTTCCTGGACCACGACTACTGCGGGATTCAGGGCAGCGAGACGTGTTTCGCGCACACAAACCCGCTGTCTGGTTCGGTGCTGCTGTCTCCTGACAGCTCCCCCTGCAGGATGGAGGCGTTCGAGGAGGCGGAGTCTCTGAGGGGGCGGGGCTTGCGCTTCTCCTCCCGCTCTCTGAGCCCATTGGACCGCGGAAGGCTGAAGAGGCGGGGCTATGAATGCGGATACCGGCGCTCCAGTTCCAGGTCATGCTCCTCGTGCTCTTCATCATCTTCATCATCATCTCGTTCCAGGTCTCGTTCGCCACCCAGAACAAGGTAAATGGAAGCTTTAGTTAAAATAAAGTATATGAAAATATAATTTTAAAATTTTAGTATATAATAATAAAGTATATAATAAAACACAAATTTGATATTTAATAATTAATTTATATGCATCCATTTAACAATAAGAAGCATTATAATATATATATACTGTATATATATATATAATTTGAAATATTTAGTTATAAATAAATATGAATCAGAAATATATGTATATAATTAAAAATTATACTGTAAACATTAATTATTATTTTAAAAAATGAATCAGAAATATATGTATATAATTAAAAATTATACTGTAAACATTCATTATTATTTTAAAAAATATATTTAGATAATAAAATAAACAATAATTATTATTTAATCATTATTAATTATTTGAGTAATGGTGCAATCAAATCATTGTATAAAAGCTCATTTATATTCATCCTTGTAACAATGAACAGCATTATTTATATATATATATAATATAATAAACATATAATAATGTATGTAATATGTG
>NW_015506354.1:19606-47578 GCF_001515645.1 Sinocyclocheilus grahami | reverse complement strand
TTACACCTTTTTTATTATTATAATTATTATTATTAATTTAAAAAGTCCTGTGAACATAATAATAGTAGTAGTTATAATAATCTATGGTTTAGCGTTTTAAAATGAAGAAATTAAGACCGTCATAAATATTAATATTGTGATTTGTCAGTTGCAGTGTGAAATAAAATTATATTATTTTTCTAAAATTAAAAAAAGAATAATTATTATTATTAAATGTTAAAAAAAGTTGTTAATTTTAGTAATTAATAATTGAGTCAAAGTTAACTAATTTATAAGAGTCCATGCAACAATAAACGTGTGTGTGTGTATAAGATTAAGAAAAATAAATACTTTTAGTAATAATTATACTTGTTATTATTAGTATTATTAAATTTTTAAAAAGTTCTGTGAACATCTGAGTAATGATTTGGTTAATTGACATGATATTAATGAATAATCAGTTCAAACTCTTTGGGAGTTTAATTCGGACACTATTAAATCGTCTGTGATTTTAGGTGCAGGTCCAGGCCTTCTGGAAGCAGTTCCTCCTCGCGCTCCAGTTCTCGGTCGTCTTCTCGTTCTCCTCCTCGCAAGCGTGGACGCCGCTGCACCAGATCGTTACGCCGCTCTCGTTCGGGTTCGGGTTCGGGCTCGTGCTCTCCTGAGCCGGACTGGAGATGGACGAGGTTAGTGTGAACGCAGCAGGACAGTGCGATTCTTCTGGTGTTGATTGTGAGTCTAAACCAGTCGCTGTTCTCAGTCGCAGAGAGAAGGAGCTAAACCGCCGACACGAAGAGGCTCGTAAACTCCGCCAGCAGAAAGCCATCGTAGGTGGCCAAGCGTTAGATTGCACCGTGTGTGTTTGTGTCTGTGTCTGATGATGGGTTTGATCCTCAGGAGGAGCGGAGGGTGGTGTATGTGGGAGGAATCCGGGGAAGCATGTCACCGTCGGATCTCAAAGATCGATTCTCGCTGTTCGGGAAGGTGGAGGATTGCACGGTCCATCTCAGGAGTCACGGGTGAGATTTACACAGACAAACCAGCAAAGCAAATCAATAAAATAACATACTATTATTATTATTATTATATATTTCTCAAATACTCGATTTTTTATTTTACAGTAAAATATTACAAGATTAATATTTATTATTTTTATTTAATAATTTAGTAGTATTTATTGAGTAATTTTTATGTTTTCATTTAGTAACAGTAGTAATAATGATGGTTTAATGTTTTAAAATAAATATTAATAATGTAATTTTACTGTTGTAGTGTAAAATAGTTTTTTTTCTTAAATACTACGTTTTTTTATTTTACAGTGAAATATTAAAAGATTAATATTTAGTCATTTAGTTGTAGTTTGAGTCATTTTTATGTTTTCATTTAGTTGTAGTAATAATAATGATGGTTTAATGTTTTAAAATGAAGAAATTAAGACATCTGTAAATATTAATAATGTAATTTTACTGTTGTAGTGTGAAATATCTTTTTTTTTCTTAAATACTCGATTTTTTATTTTACAGTAAAATATTACAATTACGATTAATACGATATATTAGCGATGTTACGAAATATTACAATTAATATTTAATTATTTTTATTTAGTAATTTAGTTGTAGTTTGAGTAATTTTTATGTTTTCATTTAGTAGTTGTAGTAATAATGATGGTATAATGTTTTAAAATGAAGAAATTAAGACATCTGTAAATATTAATAATGTAATTTTACTGTTGTAGTGTGAAATATCTTTTTTTCTTAAATGGTAAAAAAAAATTATTTTACAGTCAAATATTACAAGATTCATATTTAGTAATTTAGTAGTAGTTTTTGAGTAATTTTTATGTTTTCATTTAGTGGTAGTAGTAATAATAAATGTTTTTATTTTACAGTAAAATATTACAAGGTTAATATTTATTATTTTTATTTAGCAATTTAGTAGTAGTTTTTATTGAGTAATTTTTAGGTTTTCATTTCGTTGTAGTAGTAATAATGATGGTTTAATGTTTTAAAATGAAGAAATTAAGACATCCGTAAATATTAATAATGTAATTTTACTGTTATAGTGTAAAATAGTTTTTTCTAAAATACTCAATTTTTTATTTTTATGTTTTCATTTAGTAGTAGTAATAATGGTTTAATGTTTTAAAATCAAGACAGACTTAAATATTAATAATGTAATTTTACTGTTGTAGTGTAAAATATATATTTTTCTTAAATACTCGATTTTTTATTTTATAGTGAAATATTACAGCAAGGCAAGTTTATTTATATAGCACACACAAAGGTTATTGAAAGTGCTTTACATAAAAAGGAATTAAATAATCATAAAACAAGAAATAAAAATAGAGACTAAAAAATATTTCAAAATGTATTTACATTAATAATAAAGAGGATACATAAATGAAATACAGTATTAATATTTTGTTTTCATTTAGTAATTTCTGTTTTTATGTAGTAGTATTAATCATATTCGATTCTTTATTTCGTAAAACAAACATCCATAAATATTAATAATGTAATTTTACTGTTGTAGTGTAAAAATCTTTTTTTCTTAAATACTCGATTTTTTATTTTACAGTCAAATATTACAATAGTAATTTTTCTTTTTGATGTTTTCATTCAGTAGTTGTACTGATACTAAATAATGTCATTAATTTTGGTGCATGACTGTCAGAACACAAGTGTTTGTGGGCTTCTGTGATCTCAGCGTGTTTCTGTCGTTCTGTTCTCTTCTTTAGAGATAACTACGGCTTCGTCACGTATCACAGCACAGACGACGCTTACGCTGCTATTGAGAGCGGCGGTAAACTGAGGCGGCCAGACGAGCTTCCCTTCGACATCTGCTTTGGCGGCAGACGACAGTTTTGTAAATCCAACTATGCAGATTTAGGTCGGCCTCCTGAACGATTTCTCATTTCATATTACTTTGTTGTGCTGGATTTTTAGCTGATATGAGGAGAAAACGAGTTTTGCATCGTCTGTTAAGAGTAACGGAGTAAATCACGCATCGACTTAGCGTGCGGTTTAATTAAATAAATATATGCGCTGCGTGTTTCAGAGTGAAAATGAAGAAATTAGGACATAATTAGCCATAAATATCAGTAGTCATTTCACAGCTCTAATATAAAATACAATTATTATAACACTATTTTTCTCAAATACTAATTTTTTATTGTTTATTATTATTTTATATTACAATATAAAAAAATTTTTTTTTTTGTAGTAATAATAATAATCAGTGGTTTAACGTTTTAAAATGAAGAAATGAAGACAGACATAAATATAAAATTTGTATTTTAATTTTTTTTATTTAATACAATTTTATTGTAATTTTTACAGATGTAATGTAAGATAAGGTTTTCTTAATTTTTATTTCACAGTGAAATATTACAATATTAATATTTATTTTTTAATAATAATAATTACCACTGATGGTTTAACGTTTGCCCGCTGTAATGTAAAATAAAATTATTATAACAATTTTCTCAAAAGTTTTTTTATTATTATTATTATTATTTGATATTACAATATAAAAAGAAATTGTTTTTTAGTCATTTTTTTATTTTATTTAGTAATAATAATAATAATCAGTGGTCCAACGTTTTAAAATGAAGACATAAATATACAATTTTTATTGTATTTTTTTTTAATTTAATAAAATTGTATTGTAATTTTTACAGATGTAATGTAAAAAGTTTATCATTATTATATGATTTTTCTTAAACAATTTTTATTTTACAGTGAAATATTTATTTTTTTTATTTTTTTTATTTTTATTTTTTATAATAGTATTAATTACCACTGATGGTTTAACGTTTGAAAATGAAGATCTTAAGAGAGCCATAAATAGTAATATTGTAATTTTACAGTTGTACTGTAAAATAAAATAATTAAATTATTTTTCTTATTATATTGTGATATATCACAATACTAATATTTTTATTTGTCTTTTAGTAATTCGTTTTAATTTAGTAGTAGTAGTAATGATAATAATTGATATAATTTTATAGCTATATTGATATATAATCACAATTTTTATCAGAAAAATCTCAATTGGATTGTTTCCCCCCAATCAGAACGGTTATGTTGTGTGACTCTGATGCATTAATGCAGCATAAAAACCAGGATGTTTTGGATTTAGCCTCATTTCTGTGATCTAGATTCCAGCCGGGATGCCGCTCCAGCGTCCAGGAGCCGATGCGAGGCGTTCGACTTCGACGCGCTGCTCAAACAGGCTCGGAGAGGACTGACGAGTTAGCAGCGCAGAAGAAGAGTTCAGTTCAGTCTACGCCGGTTCACAGCAATATTCTGGGTTCAATACAAGTTAAGCTCTATTAAGTAATAACTCATATAAATGAGGATGGCAGCCGTACAGATGGTGAAAACTTCTGTTGAAGTGCTTGTGCTTAAAACATGTTGTACGTAAGAATGGAGCGGCATTAAAGATGAAATTGTCATTATGAAAGGAAAGTCAGCTCAGTTGAGTGGTTAGTGGTTGTCTTCTACAGTGTGTGTATATATATAGCCTGAGTTTTTTGAAGTGATACCAAAAGAATAAAAACCCTGTTCTTCAGCTGGAGTGACGACGATACTGTACCTGAATAAAAGTGTTTATGTATTAACGAATGACTTTCTGTTCTTTACATTAAACTCAGAACACTGTAAATGTAATGCTTGCAAGTGTGCTACTGCGCAGAGATTCCTTTATTTCAGTTATATGAAGTTTTTGATGATTATAATTTTATTATAATTAATTATATATATGTATATGATTTATATTACATAATTTCAGTCATCTGCTATTCATTTTAGTTTTTGATGATATATAATTATTATAATAATTTATCATGTATATGATTTATATTACATATGAATTATTATATTACATAACACTAGATTGAGAAATGTAATTATGCCGGTTAGGTAATTGCACAGGTTTAGTAGAGCACATGGCAGCCCAAAAATATTAAAACTATAATAACAACAAAAAAAAAATGCGACAAATAAAGAACATCGATCAACAAAATAAAACTAGAAGACATTGCAAAAATACAAATAATTGAAATATAACACTATTTCTTAAGATTATTATGACGTTGCACGTAGAAGTCACACTGTAACCTTTTTTTAAATTATTAATTTTAATTATTTTTCATGCTGGGATCTATTCAGGTGTGCATATTATAAAAGGGGCAATAATTCTAGAAGTGTTTTTGACGGAAAGGCGAAGAATAAATTTTATTGTCAGTTTTTCATTGTATAAGTTTCAAAGGCACATTTGACATTAATTCATGCAATTATAATATAAGTTCTAATGTAGTGTAGTCTCTCGTGCCGTTTATTAATCATTGAATCGTTACTTTGTGTGTTGTAGCGTTACCTGAAACAGCTGTAGAGTCGCGGAGGGCGGAGCTACGCGCGGGTGGGCGGGGCTTATTTGACGGCGTGACCTCGCGTACAATCAGGAAGTAGAGAGATTATAAACATAAACATAAATCCAAAACAGCTGATTGCGTGTCATCAGACCCAGACCTCGTCGAGCGCTTCAGACCC
The DNA here is from genome assembly GCF_001515645.1 of Sinocyclocheilus grahami. Classification (NCBI taxonomy): domain Eukaryota; kingdom Metazoa; phylum Chordata; class Actinopteri; order Cypriniformes; family Cyprinidae; genus Sinocyclocheilus; species Sinocyclocheilus grahami. The sequence goes on along the minus strand of NW_015506354.1, from coordinate 42,047 downwards.
ATCCAGCAACAGCAGGAATCATGTCCAAGAAATGCGAGATGTTCCTCAGTGGAGTAGTCGAGGGTGAGTCACTAAAAACATGTGAAATAATAATAATAATAAAAGTGTAACATAACATAAATATACGTTATGATAACATAAATGATTAATGGTAAGGTTAATGCGATTACAAAGTAGTCATTTTGTTTTATTTAGTCATTAATAATGTTTATTTTGCAGTGAAATATTACTATAGTAATATATTTTTATTTTTAGTTGTAGTAATAATTATAATAATTTTATTTTGCAGTAAAAATATCATGATAGTCATTTTTTAGCCATTTTAGTTTTTATTTGGTAGCAGTATGAGTAATAATAATAAATATCATTATTATTATTTTAAAGCCATATTCATAATATGGCAAAAAAAATGTGCCAAATTGTGAATCCCTAAAAACATGCGCAGCACATACAATTTTTTAATCATATTATAAATTGCGGTCACAATTTTTAATGCTATTATCATGTACCCAGAATGTACAATAAATGCAGGACATATTATATAATAAACAAGATACACAATTCATAGAGTTTTCCATATTATGCATTACTGTAAGTGTTGAGACAGAGCTGCATGTGTTCTGGATGCACGGCTGTGTGACGTGAGCTTTGTGTGCTGCAGGGTTTTACGGCAGGCCGTGGACTATGAGCCAGAGGAAAGAGCTCTTCACCAGGTCAATGAACCGCTCTTATCACATGCCATCAGCTCTTATCAGCTCATTTATCTCACTTCTTCTCTGTGCGTGCGTGCATGCGTGGTCTTATCTTCACAGGGAGCAGAGATGGGGCTTGAACGCGTATCTATACGCACCGAAAGATGATTACAAGCACCGGATGTACTGGAGGGATCTGTATTCACTGGAGGAAGCAGGTGACCGCGACGAGCAGCACTTTTATCCAGAACGCCCTACACTGCATTCAGTTTAAACGTATTTGTATTAGAGGTGTAACAATACACTCACGATTTGATATTTGATGCACAGCACTGCATACTGAATACTGAATACGATACTCTCACAGTGCTTTAGACCAGAGCCCGCTGGACTTTGATTTGGCCTAACATGCAGGGAAAAGAGGGGGAAAACGTGCTATTGAAGCAAATCTTCAAAAATAATTTATATTTTTGTTGTAACATTTTTGCATTGAAATGCACAAAAAATAAAAAATTGTGTTTAATGATTTAATTAAAATAATATAATTAGATATAATGCAAATTTAACTTTTTGCCCACAGCCCAAAAACTTTGTGCATGTCTGCTTAATAGAGTGCAAAGTAGATTTTTAAACAATTACATGTAAGACATGAGAACACGGTTAACCAAAGTACTGTTGATTAACCAGAATAGAAATATTCATGTTTCTGCTTAGCCAAAAATACTGAATTATGTTAGACGCTTATGCTTGCTCTCTGTGCCTGATTACAAAGATTTAAAAGCTTTTAAATAATAATAGTGAAATAATAAATTATTATTAATAATAGTAATAATTAATTATAATAATAATAATACATTTATTTATATATATTTATATTTATTTTATTATTAAAAGGTTTTAAATAATAATGGTTAAATAATAAATTATTATTAATAATAGTAATAATTAATTATAATAATAATAATACATTTATTTATATATATTAATATTTATTTTATTATTAAAAGGTTTTAAATAATAATGGTTAAATAATAAATTAATAATAATAATACATTTATTATATAATAATCACTATTTAATTCTGAGCTTCTGGGTTTGCCATATTTGATGCGCCCGTTGTAAGTGTGTAAGTGCTCGTATGTGAATAAAAGCTTGGACCAGCAATAAACAACAACATAAACCCTACTCCACAAACATCTTGATCACCTTAAGCAGAGCAGGACTGTATTTTCTGAAGATAAGGCGCTTGGTTGTGTCTTCCAGAGCAGCTGATGACGCTGATCTCCGCCGCGAGGGAGCGTAGCGTGGAGTTCATCTATGCCATCTCTCCAGGCCTGGACATCACCTTCTCAAACCCTAAAGAGCTGACGGCGCTCAAGAGGAAGCTCAGCCAGGTGCAGACCGCTGGAAAGCAGTCATCAGCTATTTTATTGAATCTTTTATTATGAGTGATTTCTTTCTGAATTCTGTGCAGGTGTGTGGGTTCGGCTGCCGGTCGTTCGCGCTGCTGTTTGACGACATCGAGACAGAAATGTGTCCGGCTGATAAAGAGGCGTTCAGCTCGTTTGCTGAAGCTCAGGTGTCCGTCACTAACGAGCTGTTTCTGCATCTGGAGGAGCCACACACCTTCCTCTTCTGCCCCACCGGTGAACACAGGCGTCGCATTCAAAACAGTACATCAGTGATGCTAAAACAACCACAAAATAACCTGAATTGTGTGTATGTGGCCCTGGAGCACAAAACCAGTCATAAGTGTCAATTTTGTGAAATTGAGATGTATGCATCATCTGAAGCTGAATAAATAAGCTTTCCATTGATGTATGGTTTGTTAGGATAGGACAATATTTGAAAATCTGGAATCTGAGGGTGCAAAAAAATCTAAATATTGAGAAAATCATCTTTAAAGTTGTTCAAATGAAGTTCTTAGCAATGCATATTACTAATCAAACATTAAGTTTTGATATATTTACGGTAGGAGATTTACAAAATATCTTCATGGAGCATGATCTTTACTTAATATCCTAATGATTTTTGGCATAAAAGAGAAATGTATAATTGTGACCCATACAATGGAAGTAATCAAAATCAACAAAAGAGCAATGATGCAAAAAAAAAAAAGCATCATAAACTTATGACTGCTTTTGTGCTCCAGGGCCACATATTTTAATCATTACTTCAGCGCACTACAAAATAAAGAACCAAAACGCTGCCAAACACTTAATAAAATCTAATTTCATTATTATTATGTTATGTTAACATCTTTTGTTTCTAAGCCTATTTTTAGGACCTTCAAGGATTTAATTTAATTTGTAAATTAAGCTGATTTACTCACAAATTCGGATTACTATATTGCAAATATTTAGTTATTTTTCATCTAGTATTTGTAATTTTTTATCTAAAATTAATCTGATAATATGCAAAATATCATTTCCCATATTTTCCTCCAGCTTGACCATCATTCTCAGTTTTGACCGTTTCTTCAGTGCACAGCAAAATAATGAAGGAAAACAGTGATAAACTCTCACTTCATTATTTCCGTGCATTCTCTGGTTTCTGCAGATTACTGCGCTGCGTTCTGCACTCCTAGCGTGCCGCTGTCTGCGTATCTGAACACGGTCGGTGAGAAACTCAACGCTGGGATCGACATTCTCTGGACGGGTAACATCACGAGTTCTTCTGTGACATTTATGCATTTATAGATTCATGCATTTGGCAGACGCTTTTATCCGAAGTGACTTGCATTGCATTCAGACTCATGCATTCCCTGCGAATCGAACCCATCACTACTGCACTGAACTAAATGCATGAATGCATGCATGCATCTCAGTGAAAGTGGTATAAAGGCACTTTTTTGACATGCATACTGTGCTTCTGTCCCGTCAGGGCCGAAGGTGGTGTCCCAGGACATCAGTGTGGCGTCTATAGAGGAGGTGTCAGCCGTTCTGCGGCGGCCGCCGGTCATCTGGGACAACATCCACGCTAACGACTACGACCCGCAGAGACTGTTCCTGGGGCCCTTCAAGAACCGGCCCACCGAGCTCATCCCCAAACTCAGAGGCGTCCTCACCAACCCCAACTGTGAATTTGAGCTTAATTTCGTGGCCATTCACACGCTGGCCTCGTGGTGCAGCTACAGACAGAAAGACGTCTCTATGGGTAAAGATCGCTTCTGTTCAAACGTAACGGCAGCGTTTGCATCGTTTATTAATAATGTCTGTGACATGATGTCGTCGCTCCACAGATGGAGACGATCAGGGCTCGGACTACAACCCCCATGAGGCTTTGCGGCTGGCGCTCTCTGATTGGCTGGTTGAGTTTGGCAGAGCTGATCAACCTGATGGTGAATAAATTAATAAAGATGCCATAAGAACATTTCATTACTTGATATAAAATAAACATGAACTGATATGAAGTCAGTTTTGTTTCAGGTGGTTGCCAAGACAACAATCTTCATATACTGAAATACTAAAATAAATAAACTAAAAATGAAAACATGAAACATGAATAAAAATATGAACAAAAACCTATAACAGTATTTCAGTGATACTATAATGACAAGCTTTTAATTAAACACAGAAGCAATCAGGACACACTGTATTAATTAATGTTTAAGATCATATACAACGCTCATATTTCACCCAGAATATATAAGAAAAGCATGTTTTTCTGAGACGAAGCCTATTTATTTTCATGCAAATGAAGCACATTCACAAATTCTCATTACTATAATGCAAACTAATTATTGAAGTATTTATGAATTTCTGAAATCCTGAATTTAAAAAAAATTGTATGAATGTAATTTGAACAGAATTTTAGTATCATTGATATAGTTTTAATTAGTGTTTTGAATTATTTTACATTTTCATTAAAATTTCAGTTCGTTTTAGTAATTTTATTGCGTTTTTATTATTATTTTATTTGTGTTATTATTATTATTATTTTATTTAGTTTGAGTTATTTTAGTACTTTGAATGAAATGTAAATGAGAAATATGGTAAGTTAAAGGTACTGTTTATTTTATTTCAAGTAATGAAATGCTTTTATGGTTTTAGATGATAGATACGACCCTGTGGAGAATAATGATTTTTGTGCTTTATCCTAATTATCCTAGAAGCTTTCTCAGTAATATGCCCCTGTGCGCAGGCGCTGGCGGGGGCCGCTCTAAACGAGACGAGGAGCCGATGCAGACGGACGGTTACGCTCCAGGACCCAAAGACAACCCGCTGTACACAGCCGAGCCGCTGACGCTGGACGACCTGACGCTGCTGTCTGAGCTCTTCTATCTGCCGTACGAACACGGAGCCACGGCCGTGCTCATGCTGCAGGAGCTGCACTGTCTGCGCAGAGAGGACTCAGAGCGGGTCAGCATCAGAAGAGCCTCCACACAAACACTAGTCCCGCCCCCAGCTTCATTCTGATTGGTCCTTCGTCGTCAAGCTTGACACTGATTTGTCATCCTGCAGAACTAATGCATTTCACTCGACACAAAGTTGCTTTAAAACGTCCTGTGCGTGTGCCACTTAAAACTGGTCGTTCTGAAATTAATTCTGCTTTTTAAGCCTAGCAGTCAAACATTAGAAACATCAGAAGCCTTGCAGAAGATGGGTTCGATACCACAAAAATATCCCCAACGTGCAAAAAAAAAATATATATATATATATACACACTTATGATTTAGTTTAACATATCCTGCCCCTTTCTTATTCACATTCCTTTGCATAACTATATTATTTTATCTATATATAGATTATTTCGTACATATTTTAAAAAGTTATCTTGTGTAGTTATTTATATATATATATATATATATAATAAAAAATAGTAAAATCATTCAAAAAAAGACGACAGATAATAATTATAATAAATATATATATGCAATTTTTTTGGGAATATACACACAAACTAATGTTATTCACTGATTTATTGTCTTGTTTATATATATATATATAATAAAAAATAGTAAAATAAAAATCATTCAAAAAAGACAGAATTATTATATATATATATATATATATATATATACAGTACAAACGATTAATTGCATCCAAAATAAAAGTTTTTGTGTACATAATATATATGTGTACTGTGTATATTTATTATGTAAGTATATATAAATACACATGCATATACCTATATACTTAGGAAAAAAATCACATATATTTACATATATATAAATATATTTCGTATACAAACATAACATATTTTTCTTAAATATATACATGCATGTGTGTGTATTTATATATACATAATAAATATACACAGCACACACACATATATTATGTAAACAAAATGCGATTAATCGTTTGTCTCCACTAATATATATATATATAATATTTATTATCTTATTAAAACGATTTTTTAGGAATATATTCACACAAAATAATGTTATTCACTGATTTATTGTATTGTTTATATATATAAACTTGTTTTATTATCTGTCTTGTTTTCACATTTTGATTTTATACACTTAAGAATAAATGTAGAATTTATTTATTTATGCATTTAGCAGACATTTTCACTTATAATTGAGGAACAATTCGTCAACAGTGCTGGTAATACACAATGTCATGTTTTGAGTGTTATACTGAAAGCTTCAGCAAGACAAATCTCGGTTATGAATCATATGTTTACATTGAATGCACTGTAAGTAGTTCTGGGTAAAACCGTCTGCTAAATGCATTGCTGTAAATGTGACTGTGTGTCGATCGCCGCAGGGTAAGGAGGAATGGCGGCGGAGAGCGGGGAAGTTTGACGACATGTGCGGCGCTGTAGTGCAGATGTTCAACAGACTATCCAACGTTCCCAACCGGATCATCCTGTACGACCTCTACAACTACATCTGTGACATCAAGAGCGGCGTCACCATGGCCAAAGCCTACGTCAAGACTCTGGGTGAGAGCCCGAGTGATCATAAAGCGATAACCCCCGTGAAGCCGTGGTTTACAGTGAATTTATAACAGCTAAGGGGGTTTATTCACTGTAAACCACGGCTTCTCGGGGGTTACTGCTTTTATAAAATGGTTATTGCATACACGTAGTAAGGTTTCACAAAATAAAGCAGAGCAAATAAAGTGTAATGATATTAATAAACACAGTATTCTTCCACCAAACAATGTAGCTCCTCAGAAACAGTTGTGGTTGCTACAAAGTGGTTGCCGAGCAACACACAAACGTAAACAAAGGTGTGTGTTACTTTGTAGAGTGAGTTTAACGCGGCTCAGCCAATCAGAATCAAGCACCGGAACGCTCCGCTTTATAAGATTATAAACACCTCGTGTGTTTGTGTTGCAGGAGGTCAGACGCCTCATCCCGCTCTCGCTTTAACCGACGATCCCGAGCCGTGGGGCTTCAGAGGAGGACTGTCCGGAGAATTCCAGGTACGCTTCTGTACGACACTGACCTTTGACCTGCGACCGGGCCTTCAGCTCCTGACGGTGTTTGTGTCGATGTTTAGCGGATGCTGCCGTCTCACGGGATCCGTGACCTGTTCCGCAGTCCTCCGGCCACACGCGTGTACACCATACGACCCTGCACTCCTAAAGACCAGGTGACACGCTCTTAAAGAGACAGTCCACCAGAAATCATCCTTTACTCACCTGCATGTCTTTCTACTTGGTTCCTATTGACAAACACCAGTTTTGTTTTGTTTTTAAGCCTCTTGTGCTCAGCAACGCTGCATTTATTTGATCTAAAATACAGTAAAAATTGTGAAATATTATTATAATGTAAAACAGCTGTTTTCTCTATGTATATATACACATATATGTATATATATATATATATATATATATATATATATATATATATATATATATATATAAATTAAACAGTAAGTCTTCTGTACGATTGGAAATGTATTTTCTTCCATCTGATATAAATGTTGAAATTTTTTGGGGAATATGAAGGTAGAAAGTAAATATATTTTCAGTTTCAAAAATATATTTTGTTCAGCTTCACTGTTTACAACTTATATTTAAAATATATTTTGGCCAGAGAAATTTTTTATTTTTTTGCCGTATGTGTTCTTGCGACTCTCTTCTGTGTTTGTGTCCAGCCGGAGGTGCTGAAGATCTTCAAGGAGATGCAGATCGAGACGCAGCAGAAGGTGGAGCTGGTTGGCGACCGGTGAGAATTCACACCAGTTAGTTTGGTTAGGTTAGTCGCCGAGCGCTTAATCAGACCGGTTTCTCCATCAGGCTGGTGGAGGGTCACGTCACGCCGTCGCAGAACTGCAGTCTGATCCTAGACGACGCGGCTGGAGTCTGCGGTTACGCGTTTGCCCTCAGCGACGCCAAGACAGCCATGACTAAAGCTCAGGTACGGAAACAAACTCTTACTCAAGTTTCAAAACGTCTTGGACTTCAACATCTTTGTGTTTCCTCCAGTATCCAGAGACCATGCTGCAGGATTTCCCATCAGTCGTGGCCATTCAGATCCACTCCAGAGTTCCTGATCACAGCACAGCCGAGCGGCTGATCGAGCAGATGCTGTCAGCGCTGAGAGACAGCGGTGAGTTTAACAACACTCTCCACCAATCAGAGACATCAGCAGCGTTACATTAGTCACCGGTCTCACCGCACGCTCAGCAGCTGATTGCAAGCTGTTCATCCAAGTGTGTTTCCACAGGGTCTAAAGGGGTTTTCAGCGAGTTCAGATCCAACGACAGACGAATGTACGACTTCCTAAAGACGCTGGATGTGTTTCAGGTGCTTAAAGTCGACGGGCTTCCGACCAACCTGGTCATCATGGGGACTAAACTCTGACGGTCCACATACAGACAATAATCTAACCATTAATTTGTGTTTTTTTAATTAATTCTTTGATTAAATCCATGATTTAGTTGGGGTATAAAATAAAACAACCCCCGTGAAGCCGTGATTTACAGTGAACTTATAACAGCTAAGAGGCGTTGTTAGGTACGACGCGAAGCGGAGTTAGCTGTTATAAATTCACTGTAAACCACGGCTTCTCGGGGGTTATTGCTTCTATAAAACGGTTATTGCATATACGTAGTAAGGTTTCACAAAATAAAACAGAGCAAATAAAGTGTAATGATATTAATAAACACAGTATTCTTCCACCAAACAATGTAGCTCCTCAGAAACAGTTGTGGTTGCTACAAAGTGGTTGCCGAGCAACACACAAACGTAAACAAAGGTGTGATACTTTGTAATTTACAACAGCTTTGAACGCGGCTCGGCCAATCAGAGTCAAGCACCGGAACTCTCTGCTTTATAATACAAACATAAATTAATTTTGCAGGAATGCACCTATAAAAAAAATCGAAATGTCTCAAATCAATAATAAATCTTTATTTGCATTCATTTTAATATGCATGTCTCATTATTTTTTTAATCAATCCCACAAATCAAAGACGTATTATATAAACATATCCAGTGTAGTTTATACACTTAAAAAAAAAAAAAACACTAAAATCAGCAAAAAAATAAATAAAATGGGTTTTGAGGTGTTGTAGGTTTTAATAAAGGCAAATAATTACTGGAATTCTTCTCATTAGTGCATTTCTCAAAGTACGTATTTATTTATTACACAGGGTTTCTGCACGTTTAATGAAGGTAAATTTAAAACTTTATAAGACCAAAAAAATTTACACAATATGTGTCCCTGCAGCACAAAAGCAGTGTTAAGTCGCTGGGGGATATTTGTAGCAATAGCCAACAATACATTGTATGTGTCACAATTATACATTTCTCTTTTATGCCAAAAATCATTAGGATATTAAGTAAAGATCATGTTCCATGAAGATATTTAGTAAATCTCCTACTGTAAATATATCAAAACTTAATGTTTGATTAGTAATATGCATTGCTAAGAACTTCATTTGAACAACTTTAAAGATGATTTTCTCAATATCTAGATTTTTTTGCACCCTCAGATTCCAGATTTTCAGATATTGTCCGATCCTAACAACCCATACATCAATGGAAAGCTTATTTATTCAGCTTCAGATGATGCATAAATCCCAATTTTGAAAAATTTACCCTTATGACTGGTTTGTGCTCCAGGGTCACATATGTTCCCGTAATATAAATGTCTCTAAATAGAACTTTCAACATTACTTTTAGCTATCTGTACTGGAACATGTTCATTTGTTGCAGTGCATGCAGCATTTAATGCCATGGCTTTATTTTAAAGCCTTAGTTTGTGAAAACGTGAATTAGGATGTTTTAAGACCTGCAGAAACCCCGTTCTGTTTGTTAGAGGTTTCCTCTATTATTGCATTTGTTTCCCGTTGCTGTTTTTCTGTCTGGTCCCACATTGGGGACATCCGTCTGAAAATATACTGGCCAGTGTTTCAATGCATTATGGGTAACGGGTGGCTGCACTTTTGTTGTGTTTTACGTCACTGAAGTCTTTGAGTCGATCACGGAGCCGTCTTGTCTATATGAACTCCAGTCCTTCATATTTGACGTCTCCGATCTTGGTGTCAGGCAGCAGGATTCGTCCGTCCAGCGTGAAGGCCGTGATGTATGTGGCGATTTGTCCCGCGTCCTCCTCCGATTTGAGCGCCAATACGATCTGGTCGTCTGTGTCTGGGATGAACTTGAAGGAGGAGAAGCCGAAGGTGGGTTTGAGCGGCCCGACGCGCGACGCTGAGATCTGACTGAAGTCCGGCGAGCAGCTCAGGACGAGGTTCGTGCCGCGGCGCTCGTCTGCTGTTTCCTCGTAGCGTTCAGAGCTAGCGCGGCGAGGGAGGAAGAACCAGCGCTGGAGACGCTCGCTCCACACGGCCGACTCGTGGATGAGATAACCTGAGACAGAAGAGAAACACATACAATATCAGATAGTATATAATATATGTGACCCTGGAGCACAAACCAGTCATAAGGGTCAATTTTTCGAAATTGAGATTTATACATCATCTGAAGCTGAATAAATAATCTCTCCATTAATGTATGGTTTGTTAGGATCGGACAATATTTGAAAATCTGGAATCTGAGGGTGCAAAAAAATCTAAATATTGAGAAAATCATCTTTAAAGTTGTTCAAATGAAGTTCTTAGCAATGCATATTACTAATCAAACATTAAGTTTTGATATATTTACAGTAGGACATTTACAAAATATCTTCATGGAACATGATCTTAATCCCCTAATGATTTTTGGCATAAAAGAGAAATGTATAATTGGGACTCATACAATGTATTGTTGGCTATTGCTACAAATATCCCCCAGCGACTCAACACTGCTTCTGTGCTGCAGGGTCACATATAAGGTTATATATAAGATAGTATATAAGAAAACATGGTTATATTTTAGATAATGTCTAAGCATATACTATATATTAGGAGTGTGTGATATTGACAAAAAATAATATCTCGATATTTTCTGGGATTTTATCGCTAACGATAATTGTTAGGATCGGACAATATTTGAAAATCTGGAATCTGAGGGTGCAAAAAAATCTAAATATTGAGAAAATCATCTTTAAAGTTGTTCAAATGAAGTTCTTAGCAATGCATATTACTAATCAAACATTAAGTTTTGATATATTTACAGTAGGACATTTACAAAATATCTTCATGGAACATGATCTTAATACCCTAATGATTTTTGGCATAAAAGAGAAATGTATAATTGTGACTCATACAATGTATTGTTGGCTATTGCTACAAATATACCCCAGCGACTCAACACTGCTTCTGTGCTGCAGGCTCACATATAAGGTTATATATAAGATAGTATATAAGAAAACATGGTTATATTTTAGATAATATCTAAGCATATACTATATATTAGGAGTGTGCGATATTGACAAAAAATAATATCTCGATATTTTCTGGGATTTTATCGCTAACGATAATACGACGATATTTTGCTGGGTGTGTTATTGTGCTGATATCTTAAAGACTGCCGAAGACAGCTGACTCCTAAAGTTTTTGATATTCTTCATGTTCTGTGCGGTGGTCAGTTCATACTGATAGAAATTAATCTTTTCCAATAAGTTTAAACTGATTTTTACATTTTATGGGTTTAAACTGAATTTTTTTCTTAAAAGTGTCCATTATCTTTTGAATACTGATATTTGAAATTATTTAAATAATAAAAGATACTTTGAATGTGATATTAAAACCGCCAGCAGGTGGCAGCAAGTCACTGTTAAGAAGTGAGTCATTTCGACTGAACCGAATCATTTAAACGGTTGATTCATTCAGGAACGAATCGCCGTCATGTTGCTCAGAGATGCAGAACAGTGCTGTGGTTGTGTTTGGAATTTCATTTTTGGAGAAAAAAAACGGCACTCTTTGTGTGAAATTGATTAACTAGGCTATTTGAAGTGGTATAAATATACACATTTTCTGCCATCATGTTTTGAATTTGTGATCATTCTAAATGTATTTTAATAGACTGAATAATGCAGTGAAAGAACGCACTCTAAATGCTTTTCACGTAATGTCAAATCGCACATCGTTTAAACAATTACGATATTATCGCAGACGATATACATCACACACCCCTACTATATATGATTATATATCAAATAGAATTCCAGAAGTAAGTGTACATGCGTGAATTGATCAAGTGTTTTTCACTAAATGTTTTCAGAAATTAAGCATATTGAATCAAAGTACGTTTCTCCTCCCACAGCAGGTCATGTGATCATGATCAGGTGTGTGTGTGTGACTCACCTGGCGGTTTGATATCTGCTGCTTTCTTGAGCGCGTTATACCGCGGTACCCAGTTCTCGTGCTCCACATCACCATGGAAACCAACCAGCTTCACCCACTCGGGGTTGTTATTGACGAACTCGCCGGTGATAGTCGTCCACTCCTTCCCGAGACCACCGACATACAGACGCTCGTCCTTCACCGCCAACCACTCCGCCTTAAAACCTGCCGCCAAAGGTCAAATGTCAAGGGAAAGATCACACTTGCAGGACACACTAAAACCATGCACTTTTGAGCATGTAAAAAATTGCGTCTAGATAATTAATTCCTCATAGATAGTTCAACACGTGTGGTTTATTTCTGATGTACTTCCTATTTAAACAAGTTGGATTAAACATATGCACTTGATTTTCATAATTAGTCCATTCTGATTTCATGTGACTTTAAATGATACAGAATGACACGAGTACACAATAATCTAAGATGATATATGTAGCCAGTCAAAAGATTTTTTTATGTTTTTGACTGAAGTCTCTTCTGCTCAGCAAGGCTGCATTTATTTTATAAAAATACAGTTAAATTGTGAAATACTTTTGAAATACAAAGCTGATTTTTAGAAACATTTCTGATTATTATCAATGTTGAAAACAGTCGTGCTGCACAATATTTCTGTGGAAACTGTGATACATTTTATTTTTCAGGATTCACAGATGAATAGAAAGTTCAAAAGAACAGCATTTATTTGAAATAGAAATCTACTGTAACATTATAAATGTCTCTACTGTCACTTTTGATCAATTTAATGCGTCCTTGATGATGATTAAAAGTATTAATTTCTTTTAAATTCTTCTTTTAAATCTTATACTCCAAACTTTTGAACAGTAGCATATCATGGTTTACACAAACTAAAACTTAAAAAATTTTAACATACTATATTCACATAGAAAACAGCTATTTTAAATTATAATATTTCACAATTTTTACTGTAGTTTTGAGCAAATAAATGCAGCCCTGGTGAGCAGAAGAGACTTCTTTCAAAAACTTTTTTTTTTTGTTAACGGTAGTGCAAAAGATAGTATATAATATATAAGGTAATAAATAGTTACTATAAGATATACACTGCTGGAGTCTCTTTAAAAGAGACATATTATGCCCCTTTCTACAATATGTAATATAAGTCTCTGGTGTCCCCAGAATGTGTGTGTGAAGTTTCAGCTCAAAATACTCCACAGATCATTTATTATATCATGTTGAAAATGCCTATTTTGAGTGGAAGCAGAAACACGCTGTTTTTCGTGCCTTTCTCTTTAAATGCAAATGAGCTGCTGCTCCCCGGAGTCCCCGCCCCCTTTTCCAGAATAGAGCTGCACCATTACAGCTTGTACCTGCTAAAACATCTGTTTTGGTTCTGATTATCATGTTTATCGTGCTGAAATCATGCGTTTTAAAGCATATGAGTTTAAACTTCTGATAAAGGGTTTTCTGAGCGCACACATCTGAAGCACACGCACAGAAAGCGGCTGTCACAGCACGTGAGCACTAAACTAAGCTCTCATTCACACACAAGCTTACGTTAAACACACACGAGTTACAAAAACAGTGGGTTATGTCTGTGAAGGTAAACAGCTGGGAAATAAATAACATGTTTATTTTAGATCTGTGTGGCAGCAGCAATATACAGTAAATAAATCAATAAATGCACTGCTCTCGTCTCGTCTGAGGCTGGGACTCTAAACAGTGTTCTGTGCTCGTCTCTGCAGCCAAACACAGAACAGTTAGTGTGTTTTGCTCAAACTTTCATCATGACATTAGAGCTGCTACACCGTTGTCGCTTGTGAAATCACAATAACGGCGCCGTGGGTGTAAACTTACAGATTAAGGGGCGGTAATATTATAATGAGATCCCTTTGCCACGTCACCAAGAGAGTGAAATCAGACGCGCTGGTTTTCTCAGACGCTTGCAGAAAAAGGCTTCCCAAAACAAAGTTACTGGGTTAATCTTTTTCACGTTTGCTTGGTTGGTAGATGCACCGGGGACCTGATTATAGCACTTACAACCTGGAAAAGTCCCATTTTCATGATATGTCACCTTTAAGTTGTTCCCATATAAAGAAACAAAACACACAAGCCATATTTACCTTTAGACACGCTGCCGTCTCCATCCGGCAGGATGACCCAGGGTACGGCTCGGTTGCCCTCTATCCGGTACACCACACCGGTACGGTCGTCCACGCTGTACAGGTGCCCGTTAAACACCACCAGCTCAGACAGCTCCATCCCGCGGCCCTTCTCTGACAGATGACTCTCCAGAACCACCGTCTCCGGATCCCACTCCACGGACACGCTGTCCCCGCTGTCGGACACCAGCAGGTGGCCTCGTTTCAGGAAGCTGAACCATGTGTTGTCCTTCTGGCTGCGCGAGTTCATGTCCAGGTCTGCTATGACTCCGATCCGGTAGCGGACCGCCCTAGCCGTGTGTTCCGGAGGACTGAGCGGGTACGTGTCGTTATAACGCGAGTCCACCGATTCGGCCGCGGCCATCACACCTGATACGTCCCGGCTGGAACGCCACGAGCGCTGGCTGCTACCTTTGCTGTCGGTGGAGCTCGATGATGTTTGGTGCAGGTACGCGAGGACGGCCAAAGCCAGCAGGATTACCACCGTGATGGCTCGCCATCGGAAGCGGAAACGCAGGTCGGAGATGGAGCTAGTGAAGGAGGAGAACATGGAGACACCATGAACGGAAACCCGAATGGAGTCACGGCTCTCTGTTGACATGGAGAAGAGAAGAAACTTGAAATGATGAATGAATAAAAGTTCTACTTTCCATGATAAAACATCTTTTGGACGTTGGGATATAAGTGCAAATGCAGGTTCAGATTTAAAGCAAGACACCACAGGTGAATAAGATAAAAACAATAACGGCGCATGAATAATCATCTACTAATACCTACATTTAATATGAGCTGTATTAGTACATGATTATTCATGTACTGTTATTGTACAGTGTTACGGGTAAAAATGTGAACTAACCAATATCACCATACTTACCCAGCTGATTAATCACAGTACATTAAGGGAATTGTTCTCTATCACTAATTTTACAAAATGTTATGTTTAAATATGCACTAATTTGCATACATTTCAAGAACATAAATCTGAACACTGGATAAAGCCAGATTTAAAATTCTGGTTTGGGTTTGTTGTCATATTAGAGTGAAAGGTTTTTATAGAGGGGATTTTGGATTTCTCTTTTTATCACTCCATAAATCATAAAATACTGTCAGCAGACCGAAAACAAACACATTTTCACCATATTTTTAGGAATAAGATGTTGTATAAATCAGTGTGAATGGTATATCAACAAACCCCTCAGTAAAAACCTTCAGAATATATACAGGAATAAAACTCTAAGTTTTGGTGTTTGTAAGTGCTGCTGAAGTGGAGAAAAAACTCATTTTGAGAAAACAGCTTTTAAAGATATGTACTATAATTGAAATCTAAGGCAAATTCCTTGTTTTTCCATGCACAGTTTTTTAGTTGGTTTTTGAAATTTTGCTCCATTTTGCTTCCATAACATATCTTCTTTCAGCCTAGAGGAATGAAAACGTCGAAAATAGACATTTAAGTGTTTATATTTTATTGCACTTTATCTATTTCCGCCTGTATATTTTAATTCCAATCCATATCTTTAAAAAGTTTTTTCTCCACTTCAGCAGCACTTACAAACACCAAACTTTACAGTTTTATTCCTCTCTATATTCTGAAGGTCTTTAGCGAGGGGATTGTTCATATATCATTTAGATTAAATTTTATTACATTATTGCTAAAAAAAAAAAAAAAGTAAAAAATTTTTTTTTCTGTTGACAGTATTTTATGATTTATGGAGTGATAAAAAGAGAAATCCAAAATCCCCTCAGTAAAAACCTTTAACTCTAATATGACAACAAACCCAAACCAGAATTTTGAACCTGGCTTTATCCAATATTCATATTTATTTTCTAGAAATGTATGCAAATTTAAACAACATGTCAGAAAAGCTGTAACACCAAACAACTGTTTTGATGTACTGTGATTAATCAACCAGGAAATAAGGTGATATTGAACAGCTTTACCTTCCTAACCTGCAGTGTTTTGATTTAAACACACATAACAGTCCCTTGCTATTAAACACTGACTTCCTCATTCGTGCCGAGTTCATATTCGTCTGAGCTACGGCTGTGTGACTATCAAATTTCCAGACGCAGGATTCCCAAATCAGATCCTCACGGAACGGGAATGCTGATCATACCAAACCGTACATCAGCAAACTGTTTACCCTGTTTTTTCAACAGGTCACTGTAGGATACATTGAAAAAGTAAAGGCTGATAAATGCTCAAACAATTGTAGAAAGCATGCACATCCATGACATAATGCAAATCTATTGCTCAACCAAACCTTTTTGCATTTTTTCCCCATGATAAACGCTGCAGCATGTGCACGAAACTAAACAACAGCAAACCTCCCATCCCATAATAATAGCACGTGCCTGAGAGAGTTCAGCACTAAACGTGTCTGTTTAACAATCATTACTACACGCTTCATTAAGAAATTACACGCCACTGCGGCCCAGAGCATGTGAATCTCAGCAACAAACCCTCATAAAACACGCTTCAGAACACCCAGCTGACCTTTAACATTTACATTTTAGCAGACGTTTTTTATCTAAAGCAGCTTACAAATAAGGAATACAACAAACAATTTTCATTAGGAGTGTCAGCTCTTTGGACTCCACTGTATGTAAAATATACAGTATAATGAGTATTCATTAAATTAAATTAAATTAATTAAATAATTTATTTAGTGTCCTGAAAAATTTGTATTAAATCACATTAGAAGTTTTGATCATTCTTAACATAGAAACACTTTAGTTACACATACAGTAATACTTTATATGTTATATTACTCATAACCAGATCAGATACTATACTGTATAGTATAATTATTATTTACTTATTTAGTAATTTATTGTACACACACACATATATATATATATATATATATATATATATAATTTATTACCATCTTAATATTATACATATGTAATATTAAATTCAAATTACTGTATATATTTTTTCTTTCATGATTTAATAAAAAATGTGGAGAAAATAGAATACACTGGATCATTTTTAATATAGAAACATGCCTGAAAGACCATAGAAACATGAATATATGAGCCAAAAACTTCATAAAATAAACTTTTAAAATACATATAAACACAATTTATAAAAATGCATTTACATGTTTAGTTAACTTTCTCTCAAATGGTTATGCCAATCATAATATATTTCAAAAAAATTAGAAACATGCAAAACAGAAGTATTTTCATTGCTAGTGTCAAACTTTTGGACTACACTAAAATAAAATAAAAAATACTTAATTTATTATTTCGTTAAATAACAGTTTTAAAAAAAAAGATAATTAAATTGGATCATGGATCATTTTAATTTGACCAAAAAACATCTGAAAGACACAAGACACGCATAAACCTTCAACCAATCACAGCACGCTTGTAATGCATCTAATCGTTGACACGGCAAGCATGACTTTACCTGTGAAAGGTGAGAGATCACCTGTGAACAAACCAGTCCAACAAAATAAGCAATTATACAACAATTAACATTGTTCATCAACATTGTTGCCCAACACAAACTCACTAAATATGAGTCCAAATCATTCGTAATTCATAAAGTTAAATAAAATCATTCATCATTTATGAAATAACCATTTAAATTAGTACATTTAAAAGAAAAACGGATCAAATTCATATTAAATGTTTCTTTCAAACGCTTATGCCAATCATAAGTTATCAATAAGAACAAAAAAGAACTAAAACACACAAAACTATTTTTACTACGCAAGTAAAAAATTTGACAGTTCCAGTAAAACTATAATATTCTGGTAATATTTTGTTATACTCATAACCAGATCAGTAGCTCATGAACAAACTCATTTATATCTTATTTAATGCAATTAATTAATTTATTTCATATAATTATAATGATATATAATTTAAAATATATTAAGAATTTTATATTATACATACATGTATTATTAAATATATAATTAAAATAATTTATACATTTTAAATTAATTTAACATAATATAGAATATTATATCATATAATAAATAATATTATATATATATGTGTGTGTAACTATAAATGAATAGAATTAATAAATTATACAAACAAACTCATTTATATCTTATTTAATGCAATTAATTAATTTATTTCATATAATTATAATGATATATAATTTAAAATATATTAAGAATTTTATATTATACATACATGTATTATTAAATATATAATTAAAATAATTTATACATTTTAAATTAATTTAACATAATATAGAATATTATATCATATAATAAATAATATTATATATGTGTGTGTAACTATAAATGAATAGAATTAATAAATTATACATTAATTGAACATTATATAAAATATAATAATAATTAGATGTTATTAAATATATTATAGATAGATGATAGATCATTCAAATTATTATGTGTATTATATATACATTTATTAACAATATAATATACATAAAGGTAATATTCAATATATAAATATTAATTAATTTGACATTATATAGACTATTATATAATATAATAAAATTATAAACTACAAGCAGATCATATTATTTTCCAACAAATATATATTTTTTATTTTATGTATTATTATTTTAATATTATATTAAATATATTCATATTTCATTAATAATTTAATATTATACATAAAGGTAATATTCAATATAATAATCACAGTTATGTTTATTATATATATTTATTAATAATTTAAAAAGACACACAATTATATATATATATATATATATATAAATTATACATTTATTTGACATTACATAGACTATTATATAATATAATAAAAATAATAAACTATAAGCAGATCATTTAATTTTCCAAACAAATATACTAATATATTAGTACAAGTATATTTACTTTATTTACTGTAATATTACATATATTAATATTTCATTAATATTATATTCTATATTAATTATTTAATTCAAAATGTGGAGAAACACTTTCTAACTAATGATCATTTCATACTGAAGTAATGTTAGATCATGTTCTCAGTGAAAGTTATTATAAAGTGTTACAGGGTCCTGCGACCCCTGATGCATTTGTTCATTTATTAATATGAACATATTAATATGAATATATAAGTTAATAACGATTAACATTTTACTGCAAGTGAGAGTGAACACGTGCTGCTTGTCACTCATCATCTTCATCATCTTCAACTTTAACAGCCGGAAGTGTCGTGATCTGCGCACGCGCGGCTACGGGTGTTCGATTCCAAGTTTTTAGGAATCGACTCCGATTCCCGACTCCGACCGTAGGAATCGACTCCTCGACTCCCATTTACTTCACATCAAAACAGCGTCAGGAATAACACAAGATTGCAGTCGTTGTTACACACTCGATTACTTATCCCCCCCGACACAATGCCTTCACTACAACAACACAAGTTTAGCGTGACTGCCCCAAACTAGTCCACTTCCACCGCGGGAGTCGATTCAGAGTCGAGGAATCGAATCTTTTAGAGTCGACTCCCCATCACTGCACGCAGCTTTATTTACACATTTCACTCACAAACGCACAGCGTAATCTCATCACAGATAGCCATTCTGGAAGATTTGAGCCTTCTTAACGTATGTCCCTTCTCAGTGTATTATTATTAATATATTCATAGAGTTTTTTCCCGCATCAAGACGACTTGTACAGTTATAAACGAAACTTATGAGCGTTTAAACGTTTCTTTGGTTTGCTATTACCGATAATATATGGACTATTCTTGGAAAATGTAATTTTAATAGCACACACATTAGACTGAAGTAACTCTCGGGAGCTTTTTGCTGAATAACCGGATTTAACCCTTTATAGGGCTGAAGACGAAACGCTCCGAATATCCTTCAAATCGTATCATACTTACTGTATTTCTCAGTGCGATGCAGTGGTTGAGTCTCGTGTGTTACAGCGGTATTTCATCGGTTCTCGCACCGATCTCAGACCGAAACACACACCGGTAGGCGAAGCCCCGCCCATGAAACGCGACGCCGAAGGTTTGCCTCTTGAATATTAATCGCGCGACGCTACGTACGTTTAGCCGATTGGTTGAAAGCAGACGTAGGGAAGCGAGCGCTCAGTTAGCCGGCCAATCACAGCGCGACTTCGCTATTACATATTAATTAGGTCACGCGCCTAGAAACACCGGTTTCCGAGATTTTCGGTTTCAGTGGGCGGGGCATACATGAATATTCATGAGTTTCCCGAGAATTTCAGTGCATGCTTTTTGTATCTCAGCAGGTTTTAAAAAAGGGAGTTATTTTACAGCGTTGCACAAACCTATGCCTAAACTACATTTGTTCATTTTGTAACAGTTGATGATGTTTTCATCAGTTTGCACGTTTTGTGAGTGATTGCAGGCATCAGCACACTTAACCTACTTTGATTTCAGCTGGTTGTGCTGTAGCTTGCTTTAGATCTGTGTCTGTTGTTAGTTGCTATTGAGTGCAACAGCTGAAATAAAGTTCATCTAGCCTGGTGTGATTCTTCTTAAACTGTTAGGCTGTATTTATAAAATGAATAGAATCCAAGACCACACACACACACATGCACGTGTTTCTTTAATAAGTAACATTTTAGTTTAAACAAAATTGTATGGACACAAGTTTAAAAAGTAGCCTATATTTGGTACTCTGTAGATGAGAAAACAAATGCGTAAGAAACTAATTTCATGTTAAAAAATAATTGTATTAACAAATGTTCATAAGTGTGCTTGTTTTGATATGATATATACCATACTGTTCTAAGGGTTTGTATTAGTAAGGTTCATGTTCACCGACTGCATCAATTAAAAATATTAAAAAACATTAATATTGTGGAATAATTTTTACAGCGACAGGATTCACAGATGAATGGAAAGTTCAGAAGAACAGCATTTATTTGAAATATAATTTTTTTTACATTATAAATGTCTTTACTGTCATTTTTATTAAATTATTGCATCCTTGAAGAACAAAAAGATATTTTTTTAAAATAATAAAATCATAGTAATCCCAAACGTTTGAATGGTAATGTCCAGAATCAAGTGAAGAATTGTTGTTGTTGTTTTTTAGCTTTATCATGTCATATTTTTATACAGCAGATTCTACAAGCACGTTAACATCACACTCTCGTCTCCGCTGTTGTCTTGTTTTGGTGCATACATCTTTTTAGTTTGTAACAAGGATTCAATAGTGATTCATGCTCAATATTCAGGAAAACTTTATTAATGGCATCCTCCATGACTAACGTTTTCCTGGATTTTGCGTGTGAATCACTATTGAACTCATATTTTTAAAAACAAAATGTCTCACATAACATCAACATCCACACCAACACACATTTGACCAACGTCTCATCACAAGCTAATCAAGGCCACAATGCAATCTTTATTCCACTTTATTTTTTATATTTAGAGGCCCTTTTTATTTATTTATGTAGTCATTTAGCAGACGCTTTACACATACATACACATAACAAAAAGAAAACAGTAGATAGAATAGAAAAAGAACAGAGAAAGCTAGTGTTAGAGGCCTTTTTTAAAGAAAACAAGCAGTTGGAAAACGAATAGAGAGTGCAAGTGTTAGAGGGTCAAGTCAACAAATAGATAAAATAGAATTAGAATAGAGAGTGCTAGAGTTAGAGGGTCAAATATAGATGGAAGAGATGTGTTTTTAGCTGTTTCTTGAAGATGGCTAAGGACTCAGCTGCTGGGATTGAGTTGATCATTCCACCATGAAGGGAACAGTTTATGTATATATATATATATATATGAAAGCCTAATTAAGAGTATATCTACACTGTAAAAAATATTCCATAAAATTTACGGTAAAAAACCGGCAGCTGTGGTTGCCGGAAGTTTACCGTAAAAAATACGGTAGCGATGTTTTAGGTATTAACTTAAATTTACAGTTAAATACCGTAATTTCATTAACTGATATAATGTTAATATACCAACCTACTGAAGTACTGAAATCTGTTTTGTAGCTTTGTAATACACTGATA